>NC_140968.1:100348806-100501306 GCF_056783735.1 Eptatretus burgeri | reverse complement strand
CCACAATATTATTACCCCATCTCCATCATCTGGAATCCAGCAGAGAGACACAATATTATTACCCCATCTCCATCATCTGGAATCCAGCAGAGAGACACAATATTATTACCCCATCTCCATCATCTGAGATCCAGCAGAGAGCTACAAGGTTATTACCCCATTTGCATCATCTGGAATATCCTGAGACCCCATACTTTCTTTCAGAAGGGAGAGGGCTGAACTCCTGAAGATCTTTAAGATCATCAATGGAATTGATCACATTGAGGCTCAGATATTTCTCAGAGGGATGAAGCTTCACGAACCAGAGGACATGATGAGGAAACAGCAGCGCAGAACCAATACAAGACAAAATGGTTCACAAGGAGAACAAATAAAAGCTGGAACAGATTACCCAGAGAAGATATCCAGGCCAGTACAGTCAACCAGTTCAAATCAGTCCTGGATAGACACTGGAAGGAACACCCCCATGAAGTGGACGCCATACCAACGAAGGACTGATGTCTACACCCAAGTAAACCCAAGTCAGTAAACCTGGCAAACAATGGCTTCAAATGGAGCATCAGATCACAGACCCTATCCAGTTAGTATGAAGATCAGTGGCTTCTCCCAACGCTCTGCTCTTCCAGATCCGGATGTAATTAGGAGACTGCCAAAGCCTCAAACACCAAAGTCAACAAATGACCATATTTGACCAGTGAGATCCTAATGGTAAACAAGAAATCATGAACACCATTAATTTATCACACAATACCTCACACACCACAAACTACCTAAACCGACCTACCGTGCACCCAATCTGTCCCTCCTACCATTCACACAAGCTCTCTCAAACCTACCGTGCACCCAATCTGTCCCACCGACCATGCACACAAGCTCTCTCAAACCTACCGTGCACACAAGCTCTCTCAAACCTACCATTCACACAAGCTCTCTCAAACCTACCGTGCACCCAATCTGTCCCACCGACCATGCACACAAGCTCTCGCAAACCTACCGTGCACACAAGCTCTCTCAAACCTACCGTGCACCCAATCTGTCCCACCTACCGTGCACACAAGCTCTCTCAAACCTACCGTGCACACAAGCTCTCTCAAACCTACCGTGCACCCAATCTGTCCCACCGACCATGCACACAAGCTCTCTCAAACCTACCGTGCACACAAGCTCTCTCAAACCTACCGTGCACCCAGTCTGTCCCACCTACCGTGCACACAAGCTCTCTCAAACCTACCGTGCACACAAGCTCTTTCAAACCGACCGTGCACCCAATCTGTCCCACCTGCCGTGCACACAAGCTCTCTCAAACCTACCGTGCACACAAGCTCTTTCAAACCTACCGTGCACCCAATCTGTCCCACCTACCGTGCACACAAGCTCTCTCAAACCTACCGTGCACACAAGCTCTCTCAAACCTACCGTGCACCCAATCTGTCCCACCTACTGTGCACACAAGCTCTCTCAAACCTACCGTGCACCCAATCTGTCCCACCTACTGTGCACACAAACTCTCTCAAACCTACCGTGCACCCAATCTCTCCCTCCTACCATTCACACAAGCTCTCTCAAACCTACTGTGCACACAAACTCTCTCAAACCTACCGTGCACCCAGTCTGTCCCACCTACCGTGCACACAAGCTCTCTCAAACCTACCGTGCACACAAGCTCTTTCAAACCGACCGTGCACCCAATCTGTCCCACCTGCCGTGCACACAAGCTCTCTCAAACCTACCGTGCACACAAGCTCTTTCAAACCTACCGTGCACACAAGCTCTTTCAAACCTACCGTGCACACAAGCTCTTTCAAACCTACCGTGCACACAAGCTCTTTCAAACCTACCGTGCACTCAATCTGTCCCACCTACCGTGCACACAAGCTCTCTCAAACCTACCGTGCACACAAGCTCTTTCAAACCTACCGTGCACACAAGCTCTCTCAAACCTACCGTGCACACAAGCTCTTTCAAACCTACCGTGCACCCAATCTGTCCCACCTACTGTGCACACAAGCTCTCTCAAACGTACCGTGCACACAAGCTCTCTCAAACCGACCGTGCACACAATCTGTCCCACCTACCATGCACACAAGCTCTTTCAAACCGACCGTGCACACAATCTGTCCCACCTACCATGCACACAAGCTCTCTCAAACCTACCGTGCACACAATCTGTCCCACCTACTGTGCACACAAGCTCTCTCAAACCTACCATTCACCCAATCTGTCCAACCTAACATGCACGAAAGCTATTCCACCTACTGTGCACACAAACTCTCTCAAACCTACCGTGCACCCAATCTGTCCCACCTACGGTGCACACAAGCTCTTTCAAACCTACCGTGCACACAAGCTCTTTCAAACCGACTGTGCACCCAATCTGTCCCACCGACTGTGCACACAAGCTCTCTCAAACCTACCATGCACACAAGCTCTTTCAAACCTACCGTGCACCCAATCTGTCCCACCTACCGTGCACACAAGCTCTCTCAAACCTACCGTGCACCCAATCTGTCCCACCTACCGTGCACACAAGCTCTCTCAAACCTACCGTGCACCCAATCTGTCCCACCTACCGTGCACACAAGCTCTTTCAAACCTACCGTGCACCCAATCTGTCCCACCTACCATGCACACAAGCTCTTTCAAACCTACCGTGCACACAAGCTCTTTCAAACCTACCGTGCACCCAATCTGTCCCACCTGCCGTGCACACAAGCTCTCTCAAACCTACCGTGCACCCAATCTGTCCCACCTACCGTGCACACAAGCTCTTTCAAACCTACCGTGCACCCAATCTGTCCCACCTACCGTGCACACAAGCTCTCTCAAACCTACCGTGCACACAAGCTCTTTCAAACCGACCGTGCACCCAATCTGTCCCACCTGCCGTGCACACAAGCTCTCTCAAACCTACCGTGCACACAAGCTCTTTCAAACCTACCGTGCACCCAATCTGTCCCACCTACCGTGCACACAAGCTCTTTCAAACCTACCGTGCACACAAGCTCTTTCAAACCTACCGTGCACTCAATCTGTCCCACCTACCGTGCACACAAGCTCTCTCAAACCTACCGTGCACACAAGCTCTTTCAAACCTACCGTGCACCCAATCTGTCCCACCTACCGTGCACACAAGCTCTTTCAAACCTACCGTGCACACAAGCTCTCTCAAACCTACCGTGCACACAAGCTCTTTCAAACCTACCGTGCACCCAATCTGTCCCACCTACCGTGCACACAAGCTCTTTCAAACCTACCGTGCACTCAATCTGTCCCACCTACCGTGCACACAAGCTCTTTCAAACCTACCGTGCACCCAATCTGTCCCACCTGCCGTGCACACAAGCTCTCTCAAACCTACCGTGCACACAAGCTCTTTCAAACCGACCGTGCACCCAATCTGTCCCACCTGCCGTGCACACAAGCTCTCTCAAACCTACCGTGCACACAAGCTCTTTCAAACCTACCGTGCACCCAATCTGTCCCACCTACCGTGCACACAAGCTCTTTCAAACCTACCGTGCACTCAATCTGTCCCACCTACCGTGCACACAAGCTCTCTCAAACCTACCGTGCACACAATCTGTCCCACCTACCGTGCACCCAATCTGTCCCACCTACTGTGCACACAAGCTCTTTCAAACCTACCGTGCACACAAGCTCTCTCAAACCTACCGTGCACCCAATCTGTCCCACCTGCCGTGCACACAAGCTCTTTCAAACCTACCGTGCACACAAGCTCTTTCAAACCTACCGTGCACCCAATCTGTCCCACCTACCGTGCACACAAGCTCTTTCAAACCTACCGTGCACTCAATCTGTCCCACCTACCGTGCACACAAGCTCTCTCAAACCTACCGTGCACACAAGCTCTTTCAAACCTACCGTGCACCCAATCTGTCCCACCTACCGTGCACACAAGCTCTCTCAAACCTACCGTGCACACAAGCTCTTTCAAACCGACCGTGCACCCAATCTGTCCCACCTGCCGTGCACACAAGCTCTCTCAAACCTACCGTGCACACAAGCTCTTTCAAACCTACCGTGCACCCAATCTGTCCCACCTACCGTGCACACAAGCTCTCTCAAACCTACCGTGCACACAAACTCTCTCAAACCTACCGTGCACCCAATCTGTCCCACCTACCGTGCACACAAGCTCTCTCAAACCTACCGTGCACACAAGCTCTTTCAAACCGACCGTGCACCCAATCTGTCCCACCTACCGTGCACACAAGCTCTCTCAAACCTACCGTGCACACAAGCTCTTTCAAACCTACCGTGCACCCAATCTGTCCCACCTACCGTGCACACAAGCTCTTTCAAACCTACCGTGCACACAAGCTCTCTCAAACCTACCGTGCACCCAATCTGTCCCACCTGCCGTGCACACAAGCTCTCTCAAACCTACCGTGCACCCAATCTGTCCCACCTACCGTGCACACAAGCTCTTTCAAACCTACCGTGCACTCAATCTGTCCCACCTACCGTGCACACAAGCTCTTTCAAACCTACCGTGCACACAAGCTCTTTCAAACCGACCGTGCACCCAATCTGTCCCACCTGCCGTGCACACAAGCTCTCTCAAACCTACCGTGCACACAAGCTCTTTCAAACCTACCGTGCACCCAATCTGTCCCACCTACCGTGCACACAAGCTCTTTCAAACCTACCGTGCACACAAGCTCTTTCAAACCTACCGTGCACTCAATCTGTCCCACCTACCGTGCACTCAATCTGTCCCACCTACCGTGCACACAAGCTCTCTCAAACCTACCGTGCACACAAGCTCTTTCAAACCTACCGTGCACACAAGCTCTTTCAAACCTACCGTGCACACAAGCTCTTTCAAACCTACCGTGCACCCAATCTGTCCCACCTACCGTGCACACAAGCTCTTTCAAACCTACCGTGCACACAAGCTCTTTCAAACCTACCGTGCACCCAATCTGTCCCACCTACCGTGCACACAAGCTCTCTCAAACCTACCGTGCACACAAGCTCTTTCAAACCTACCGTGCACACAAGCTCTTTCAAACCTACCGTGCACACAAGCTCTTTCAAACCTACCGTGCACACAAGCTCTTTCAAACCTACCGTGCACCCAATCTGTCCCACCTACCGTGCACACAAGCTCTCTCAAACCTACCGTGCACACAAGCTCTTTCAAACCGACCGTGCACCCAATCTGTCCCACCTGCCGTGCACACAAGCTCTTTCAAACCTACCGTGCACCCAATCTGTCCCACCTGCCGTGCACACAAGCTCTCTCAAACCTACCGTGCACACAAACTCTCTCAAACCTACCGTGCACCCAATCTGTCCCACCTACCGTGCACACAAGCTCTTTCAAACCTACCGTGCACCCAATCTGTCCCACCTGCCGTGCACACAAGCTCTCTCAAACCTACCGTGCACACAAACTCTCTCAAACCTACCGTGCACCCAATCTGTCCCACCTACCGTGCACACAAGCTCTCTCAAACCTACCGTGCACACAAGCTCTCTCAAACCTACCGTGCACACAAGCTCTTTCAAACCTACCGTGCACCCAATCTGTCCCACCTACCGTGCACACAAGCTCTCTCAAACCTACCGTGCACACAATCTGTCCCACCTACTGTGCACACAAGCTCTCTCAAACCTACCATTCACCCAATCTGTCCAACCTAACATGCACGAAAGCTATTCCACCTACTGTGCACACAAACTCTCTCAAACCTACCGTGCACCCAATCTGTCCCACCTACGGTGCACACAAGCTATTTCAAACCTACCGTGCACACAAGCTCTTTCAAACCGACTGTGCACCCAATCTGTCCCACCGACTGTGCACACAAGCTCTCTCAAACCTACCATGCACACAAGCTCTTTCAAACCTACCGTGCACCCAATCTGTCCCACCTGCCGTGCACACAAGCTCTCTCAAACCTACCGTGCACACAAGCTCTCTCAAACCTACCGTGCACACAAGCTCTTTCAAACCGACCGTGCACCCAATCTGTCCCACCTGCCGTGCACACAAGCTCTCTCAAACCTACCGTGCACACAAGCTCTTTCAAACCTACCGTGCACCCAATCTGTCCCACCTACCGTGCACACAAGCTCTTTCAAACCTACCGTGCACTCAATCTGTCCCACCTACCGTGCACACAAGCTCTCTCAAACCTACTGTGCACACAATCTGTCCCACCTACCGTGCACCCAATCTGTCCCACCTACTGTGCACACAAGCTCTTTCAAACCTACCGTGCACACAAGCTCTCTCAAACCTACCGTGCACCCAATCTGTCCCACCTGCCGTGCACACAAGCTCTCTCAAACCTACCGTGCACACAAACTCTCTCAAACCTACCGTGCACCCAATCTGTCCCACCTACCGTGCACACAAGCTCTCTCAAACCTACCGTGCACACAAGCTCTTTCAAACCGACCGTGCACCCAATCTGTCCCACCTACCGTGCACACAAGCTCTCTCAAACCTACCGTGCACACAAGCTCTTTCAAACCTACCGTGCACCCAATCTGTCCCACCTACCGTGCACACAAGCTCTTTCAAACCTACCGTGCACACAAGCTCTTTCAAACCTACCGTGCACCCAATCTGTCCCACCTACCGTGCACACAAGCTCTTTCAAACCTACCGTGCACTCAATCTGTCCCACCTACCGTGCACACAAGCTCTTTCAAACCTACCGTGCACCCAATCTGTCCCACCTGCCGTGCACACAAGCTCTCTCAAACCTACCGTGCACACAAGCTCTTTCAAACCTACCGTGCACCCAATCTGTCCCACCTACCGTGCACACAAGCTCTTTCAAACCTACCGTGCACACAAGCTCTTTCAAACCTACCGTGCACTCAATCTGTCCCACCTACCGTGCACTCAATCTGTCCCACCTACCGTGCACACAAGCTCTCTCAAACCTACCGTGCACACAAGCTCTTTCAAACCTACCGTGCACACAAGCTCTTTCAAACCTACCGTGCACCCAATCTGTCCCACCTACCGTGCACACAAGCTCTCTCAAACCTACCGTGCACACAAGCTCTTTCAAACCTACCGTGCACCCAATCTGTCCCACCTACCGTGCACACAAGCTCTTTCAAACCTACCGTGCACACAAGCTCTTTCAAACCTACCGTGCACACAAGCTCTTTCAAACCTACCGTGCACCCAATCTGTCCCACCTACCGTGCACACAAGCTCTTTCAAACCTACCGTGCACTCAATCTGTCCCACCTACCGTGCACACAAGCTCTCTCAAACCTACCGTGCACACAAACTCTTTCAAACCTACCGTGCACACAAGCTCTTTCAAACCTACCGTGCACCCAATCTGTCCCACCTGCCGTGCACACAAGCTCTTTCAAACCTACCGTGCACCCAATCTGTCCCACCTACCGTGCACACAAGCTCTCTCAAACCTACCGTGCACACAAACTCTCTCAAACCTACCGTGCACCCAATCTGTCCCACCTACCGTGCACACAAGCTCTCTCAAACCTACCGTGCACACAAGCTCTTTCAAACCGACCGTGCACCCAATCTGTCCCACCTGCCGTGCACACAAGCTCTCTCAAACCTACCGTGCACACAAGCTCTCTCAAACCTACCGTGCACACAAGCTCTTTCAAACCTACCGTGCACCCAATCTGTCCCACCTACCGTGCACACAAGCTCTTTCAAACCTACCGTGCACTCAATCTGTCCCACCTACCGTGCACACAAGCTCTTTCAAACCTACCGTGCACCCAATCTGTCCCACCTACCGTGCACACAAGCTCTTTCAAACCTACTGTGCACACAATCTGTCCCACCGACTGTGCACACAAGCTCTCTCATACCTACCTTGCACCAAAGCTATCCAACCTACCGTGTACATAAGCTGTCCTACCTACCGTGCACACCACAAGTTATCCTACCTACCGTGCACACCACAAGTTATCCTACATACCGTGTACATAAGCTGTCCTACCTACCGTGCACACCACAAGTTATCCTACCTACCGTGCACACCACAAGTTATCCTACCTACCGTGCACACCACAAGTTACCCCACATACCATGCACACCACAAGTTATCCTACCTACCGTGCACACCACAAGTTATCCTACCTACCGTGCACACCACAAGTTACCCCACATACCATGCACACCACAAGTTACCCTACCTACCGTGCACACCACAAGTTATCCTACATACCGTGTACGCCACAAGTTATCCTATATACCGTGCACACCACAAGTTATCCTACATACCGTGCACACCACAAGTTACCCTACCTACCGTGCACACCACAAGTTATCCTACATACCGTGCACACCACATGTTATCCTTCATACCGTGCACACCACAAGTTACCCTACATACCGTGCACACCACAAGTTACCCTACATACCGTGCACACCACAAGTTATCCTACATACCGTGTACACCACAAGTTACCCTACATACCGTGCACACCACAATTACCTTACATACCGTGTACACCACAAGTTACCCTACATACCGTGTACACCACAAGTTACCCTACATACCGTGTACACCACAAGTTACCCTACATACCGTGCACACCACAAGTTACCCTACATACCGTGTACACCACAAGTTACCCTACATACCGTGCACACCACAAGTTACCTTACATACCGTGTACACCACAAGTTACCCTACATACCGTGTACACCACAAGTTACCCTACATACCGTGTACACCACAAGTTACCCTACATACCGTGCACACCACAAGTTACCCTACATACCGTGTACACTACAAGTTACCCTACATACCGTGTACACCACAAGTTACCCTACCTACCGTGTACACCACAAGTTACCCTACATACCGTGTACACCACAAGTGCTCCTACATACCGTGCACACCACAAGTTACCCTACATACCGTGCACACCACAAGCCAATATCCCCATTCCCCTCGATCCCCAATGTATCCAGGGGGTTATTCCCTTATCAAGCCTCTTGCTCGCGCTTGCCAAGCCAGCCGTTCCGTTTCAACCTCATTGCAAACATCTTTCCGAGCTTAGCAAGCGATCGAGGGAGGTGTTTGGCGAGCGGTAAGCAAGCCGCTTAGCAAGCGATCGAGGGAGGTGCTTGGGTCAGCAGTAAGCAAGCCGCTCGCTAACGGAACAGAACACGCTCACTGATGTTTGTAAAATGGCGGCCTTGGTTGGATTCCAAACGATTGGTGGTTATTTATTTAATGTTACCGTCACAGATGAGGATATTGAAACGTGCATTTCATACTTTTATTGTTAGTTTTGCTTTTCATCTGAATTATTTAGAATCTACAAACATGCAAAACCTCTAAACCCCCAAGCCCAAAATACACAGTGGAAGGTGTATAGACAAGCTAGGTAAGGGGCTCCCCCTTCTAACTGTCCGCCTCACTTTATATTTATTTTTCCTTTCCATCGAGTACTCTTTGTAGTGACTGCAAACACAATCAATTCGTTTGGGGGAAGTTGTTGTCACAAGATGATCGAGTAAAACTGAAAACGATGGCCCGGACAGCATTTGGTCGAGTACCACGATGATGTTTGCATGAAGACCGCCATGTTGTTCAGCGGTGTCGAGCACTCCGTTCCGTTGGAGTACTCGCTTGAGCCGCTTGATGAGCTGGGATGCACGTGTTGAAGGGGCGCAAAAATCCGGCAACACTTGAGTGCTTAAAAAGAGATCGTAATAAAAAAAATAATTCCGTAAATATAATCCAAAAGGGAGCATCAAATTTAATAAAAATCCAAAGACCGACAAATCTTTATAAACCCAAAAATTAAAAACGAAGCAATAAAATGTTTGTCGTCTCAGAAAAATACAATTTATTGTAACATTAGTGAGAAAAACTGAAGAAATCTTTCTGCCGTGTTGCAGTGTAAATACCGATGGGAAAAGAAGAGCTTGAAAACGGGGTTTGAGAACAGTGCAGTAAACGTAACGTCCAAAACACACCGCCCTCAAAACGATCCTCTGTGAACCGTTATTTTTTGTTGGTTTTTTTTTCCTGATTTTACATGACACATCCACTGTATATGGTTTTTCCAAGTTAATATTTTATTCAGTTCCGTTTTGGAGGACATCCTGGACGGAAATACGAAATTTCTGAGGTAAATTCTAAACATTAAAATCAGAGGTGAGCTCGAATTAAATTTTATTTACCTCAATAGTGACATTTTGTTCTTTTTTATTAAAACGATGTTTGTTTTTTTTTAACGAACACAACATCGTTGTTTTTAAAACAACAGGACGACGTTTCACGGTCGTTTTTTTTGGTGAAAAACAAAAATGTCCTCGCGCTCTCAATTATTGGATCAACAAGGAACAAAACTGAATTTTCAGTAAAATTTTACTGATAAATTCATATCTTCTGAAGTATTTTCTGTTTCCTTCATTATTTTTTTTTCCCTTCGTGGAGCTTGGAATGTGTATATATATTTTTATTATTATTATTTTATTAATTTTTTCACAGGCAGCCTGTGGGAAGCTTCCGCTCCGTGTTCGCGCCTTTGCGGCGTTTCCGGTGCTCTGCGGCCTGTCAGTTCCGGGCCCCGTGTGCCGGGGGTTTCATGCCGCCCGACGGGACGCGCCTGGTCCCACATCTTGACGTCCCCATCAGAAGTAAGGGGGGTTTTTATTTTTGTGATCGGGACGATATGTCGGTGTTCTTTGTTGTTATTGAGGTTTTGCTTGCGTCCTGACTCGTCATCTCGTGCTTGTAGCGGAGAAACGAAGTCCGTTTAAGTTCCTTAAAGAACTTGTCCTTGCTCGTGAATTCCTCTTTTATCTCCTCCACCGAGGAAAGGTTAGCGTCCGAAACGTAGATTTCTTGGTGAACATCCAGATCCGGACCCGAGAATTTTTTTTTTATGGGAAAATAATTGTTTGCATGAAGAATATGTTTTCTTTATATGAATATGAATATTTCTCAGGAAATGTGTTTCCGGGTTGTCCGTCCGTCCGTGCGTCCGTCCGTCCGGATTTTCGTTTACGCGATAACTCGAGAAGCAAATTGTAGAATTTCATCAAACTTGGTAAAAAGGTAAAGTAAGACGGGGAAATTAACTGATTCGATTTTGGGCCAGATGTGATAAAGGTCAAGGGTCAAATGTGTTTGTGCGGGAGAGCGGAGGCATACCCGTCGACTGCGCGCACTCGAATTACTCTAGTTTTTAAATACTAGTGCGTGGCCGTACGTGTGGCCGTATGTGCAAACAAAAACAAAAAAAACTTTCAAACCGCGAGCCAGAAACAACAACCACACAGGCCGTTCCTTCGCTCGTGCATGGCCGTACATGCAAAAAAAAAAAAAACTAGAAAAAAACGTTCAAACCGCGAGCCAGAAACAACAACCACACAGGCCGTTCCTTCGCTCGTGCAAGGCCGTACATGCAAAAAAAAAAAAACTAGAAAAAAACGTTCAAACCGCGAGCCAGAAACAACAACCACACAGGCCGTTCCTTCGCTCTCGCGTCCTCGCGACAACCACACTTCCACACACGGAGTTAATTTAAATCAAGTTTACCTCCATGTCTTTGCTTGCCATGACATTTGCTGCCATGTAACTGGCACGGCCCGTGACGTCATCGTCGGCCGGCCGCGCACTGGCCTACGCAGCCACGCCTACACAGCAATGTGTCATGTCATTGGTTGGTAAATAAATGGCCGCAGCAACGTGTCATGTCATTGGTTGGTAAATAAATGGCCATAACTTGGGAAGCACTTGTCCGATTAAAATCAAACCTTGAAAAGGCACATACTGAGGTCCCCAGCAATATATCTGACAAGTTTAAATTAGATCGGACCAGTAGTTGTTGAGAAACTGCGGTCACACACGCACACACACACACGCACACACACGCACACACACGCACACACACGCACACACACGCACACACACGCACACACACGCACACACACACTGCTGGTAATATAAATAGATTACAAGTGATTCTTCACCATTGAGAGATAGTGCCAAAAACGATGTACAAGCATGGTGTTTCATAAAGTTCTGGACGAGTTATGAAAACGATGTGGATGGGTTGGGTGCGTGACCAGAACGAGCCGATTCGATTTTGGTTCAGATCCTGATCCAGATCCAGCCCATCGGTGGATACAAAACGAACTGTTCAGCCTAGTGGAGGTGTGCGCTCTTCTGAGTGCTTTCCTTTGCTTCACGTTTTCTGACGAGAGAAAGAAACTGTCCCAGGATTTGAGATGTGAATGTCTGTGTTTAAGAGTTACAGTGAAACTACCGAGCTAATACCAGTGGGGGTGGAAAATGGGATGAAGAGGATGAGCGTTATCACTATTAACCACCTACCTCTTCCAAGAGCCTTGACTTTTTGTGTCGGTATGAAACTTGCCATGATGTTGCATTGAATATCCCGAATGAGGGGAATATCATTGATACACCTGTGTGAATCACCTTCTGATTGTAATTGCATGCAGTCATTGAATAGGGTATTTGAAATGTTCAGGAGGGGGAGGGCTGCACATGAAGGACAATAGGACAATGAAGTAGTACAGAGTTCTTCCTCAAAATCCCTTTCTTTGGGATGAGATCGACCGATACCGAGCAGCTGTTGTTCTGCTCTCTCCACCGCCCTCTATCACCAGCAATCTCTCTCCACTCTCCATTCACTTTTCTGACATCCCTCTTCACACAATCCTACCAACTCGAACCCCGTCTACGCTTTTCTTATTAGCTCACCTGGAACGTAATTCCGGGGAGCGTATGGGATGGCGCGGAGTCCGTCCGTCCACGAACCCTTACAACTTCTCTGAAACTACACACGGTTTCGACAAAACTTGACTACAACATTCATCGCCCATGATGAACCAAAGTTTGTTAACGCTATTTAAATAATCCTGGTCAAAAGGGATTTACGGTGGGGGTGGAGGGGAGGGTGGGTTACGTTACCCCCCCCCCTAAAATAGGTATTTGTTATAACATGAGTTCAATTGGTGCATTTTGTTGATTCCGTCCCACGTTGACTTCCTCAGTATAATTATTCGACCAGGTGAATGCCCAGGGGTATTCCCCATATTATTTTATTGTTTTATTTTCCTTCTGCGCTCACGCTTTCAACACATCTGCTTTCTCAGGAAGTCTATCCTCCTCCACCTGCACTCTGTGCCCTACTCATTTCAACAGTCTTTACCAATCTCCTTGTCGGGCTCATTTGAACCCCAATCTCCTCTCTCAGTTTATCCATCCTCTTTCTATCCACCTCTTCCCTCCTGCAATCCTCCTGACCCAGTTGGATTCAGACCTGCAGCCTCTGTTGCTGCTGCTCTGTCTGTGCCACCGTCTCCAGTCCATGTAGGTATGTTAACATTAGATACGACCTCTTGGCTGTTCATTTCAACTTCCTTTAAATCTTCCTGTCCGCCAAGAAACCCTCCAGTTTCCTCGATTCTGATTCTGATGTACCATACAGTACTCTATTACTGTGCATCAGTGTTGCCAAAGCAGGTCAGTGGCAACGGTTATACTTGGAGGTTTCCCATTGCCTTCCCAGCAGTAGTTAACCTCCACCATCTTCGAAGATGGATGGAGGTTACTGTTTTCACCTCTTTCTGTTTGTTTGTGAACAGTATTACGGAAAAACTCCTTGACGGATTTCGTCGAAACTTGGTGGGGGGGGGGGGGGGTTAGGTATGGTCCAAGGATCATGCCATTAAATTTTGGACTTGGTCCCCCCCCCTCCCAAAAAAAACAAATTGTTTGAGAAAATTTTTTTTTTTTTGCATTTCTTCATGTTTTAAGTGATTTCCAACCCCCCCCCCCAAAAAAAATTGTTAAGCCCCCGCCCCAAAAAATTGTTAGAGAAAAAATTTTTTTTTTTGCATTTCTACATATTTCAAGTGATTTCCAACTCCCCCCAAAAAAATTGTTTGAGAAAATTTTTTTTTACATGTTTTAAGTGATTTCCAACCCCCCCAAAAAAAATTGTTAGAAAAAAAAAATTTTTGCAACTTTTTTTTTCAACAAAATTTCGAATTTTTTTTTTTTTTTGCATTTTTCCATGTTTTAAGTGATTTCCAACCCCCCCCCCCCAAAAAAAAATGTTGGAGAAAAGAACTATAACTCTGTCAGCACTGTTGACATCATATTTAATGAATAAGATATAAGGTTCACTTGAGTGACCCAGCAGTATTGGAGGCGGAGGTTTTGCACTCTCCCGAGTGCTCCCCCTCTAGTTGGGGAAGGAATTTGTAATTTGCTCACGGTGCCGGCGACCGCATGTCCATTCTTTGCGAAGGACACCATGGATCCTTAACGTCCACCAACTCATGCCGCAAGACGGGAAGTCCAGTTTAACGTCCATCCAAGGGACTGCACACATGTTGACTAATCACTCTGTGAAACACCAGGATGACAGTTGAAAGCTGGGTCAGAATTCAAACACAGGCTGGACGGTTTGGAGGTGAGTGTGTGTACCTTGAGCCTGTTCTGCCAGGCCACTTTGCTCACCACTATATTGTTACTGCTGTGGAAATTTGCAATACACCAGAAAGGTCCTCAGGTTAGATATATCGATAAGTTCATGTGTATTTAGTCCACACCCGATGTTTAGAGGGAATATGTGTGATTCATCCGGGCTGCTTTCGTTGTTTGCTTCATTTGGTTAATCTCCCTTTTGTGTTTCATTTGCTGCTGTCTCATTACTCTTCCTTGTTTCCTCTCCTGTCTTTCCTTATCCAGTTTCATGGTTTGCTTCATTTGGTTAATCTCCTTTTTGTGTTTCATTTGCTGCTGTCTCATTACTCTTCCTTGTTTCCTCTCCTGTCTTTCCTTATCCAGTTTCATGGTTTGCTTCATTTGGTTAATCTCCTTTTTGTGTTTCATTTGCTGCTGTCTCATTACTCTTCCTTGTTTCCTCTCCTGTCTTTCCTTATCCAGTTTCATGGTTTGCTTCATTTGGTTAATCTCCTTTTTGTGTTTCATTTGCTGCTGTCTCATTGCTCTTCCTTGTTTCCTCTCCTGTCTTTCCTTATCCAGTTTCATGGTTTTCTTCATTTGGTTCATCTCCATTTTGTGTTTCATTCGCTGCTGTCTCATTACTCTTCCTTGTTTCCTCTCCTGTCTTTCCTTATCCAGTTTTATGGTTTGCTTCATTTGGTTAATCTCCTTTTTGTGTTTCATTTGCTGCTGTCTCATTACTCTTCCTTGTTTCCTCTCCTGTCTTTCCTTCTCCAGTTTTTTTTATTTTTTATTTTTTATTTTTTATTTTTGTATACCTTGGTCGAGGCTCGTATGAGAGCTAACACACAACTCACAGCAAGGAGGCATGAGACAAGAGGGGCGGGAGTGGAAGGGACAAAACATTGGGGAACAGACACAGGTGAACTGTGGAAGGGAGAGGGATGGGGATGGGACGGTTTCATGGTTTGCTTCATTTGGTTAATCTCCTTTTTGTGTTTCATTTGCTGCTGCCTCATTACTCTTCCTCGTTTCCTCTCCTGTCTTTCCTTCTCCAGTTTCATGGTTTGCTTCATTTGGTTAATCTCCTTTTTGTGTTTCATTTGCTGCTGTCTCATTACTCTTCCTTGTTTCCTCTCCTGTCTTTCCTTCTCCAGTTTCATGGTTTGCTTCATTTGGTTAATCTCCTTTTTGTGTTTCATTTGCTGCTGTCTCATTGCTCTTCCTTGTTTCCTCTCCTGTCTTTCCTTATCCAGTTTTATGGTTTGCCTCATTTGGTTAATCTCCTTTTTGTGTTTCATTTGCTGCTGTCTCATTACTCTTCCTTGTTTCCTCTCCTGTCTTTCCTTATCCAGTTTCATGGTTTTCTTCATTTGGTTAATCTCCTTTTTTGTGTTTCATTCGCTGTTCTTTGTCTATCTCCTCATACTCCAGCCTCAACTTTTCTTTCAATTGGTCAACCTCAGATTCATGTTCTTTTTGTTTTCTATCCATTTAATTGATCCTCTCGTTCTTCCCTCTCCAATCTCCATGTGTCCTTCAATCTCCTGATTTCTCCTTCCTGCTTCATTCCTTGCTCCTTCACTTTCTCCTCGTACTCCAACTTATTTTTTTCCTTTTGTCGTTCAGTTTCAAATTCATACTCTTTCAGTTTTTTATTCCACTGTCTCTCTTGTTCCTCGTTCTGCAATCTCATAGTTTCCTTCAACTGACTGATTTCTTTCTCCTGTCTCATTCCTTGTTTTTTCAGTACTCTTTCTTGTTCCTCATTCTTTAATCTGGCCTTCGCTTCCAGCTGTACGATCTGTACAGTGTGGTTTCTTAATGTTTCATTTTCCGTTCTCCTCCTTTCCTTTTTTTAACATTATCAGTTCTTTTGGTAATTCCCCCTCTTTGTTTTGGTGTTTCTGTAACTCAGAAGCTTCCTTTTCTAATTATTTTCTCATCTCTGCACCCTCCGACCTTGCTTTGGCTTCTAACTGTTCCTCCGTCTTGCCCTTGTGGATTTCTACCCGTCTTCCCAGTTCCTCTGTCTCCGTTTTTACCTCCAGTCCCAGCTTATCAACTCTCCGTCATGTATTGAAGTCTTTTCTCACACTCCACCGTTACGACCTTCAATCCCTCCTTTGTCTCCTCCTGGCTTTCTTTTAATTTTTGTAATACCTTATTTACCTCGTGTCTCGTCTCACACGTCTCCCGAATTATTTTCTCACCCGCCCCGACCACGGGCCTGACAGCCGTTGCACTCCCTCCCAGCTCGTTCGTTCCCACACGTGGCGTCGTCATTATGCCCGCCTGCAGACATTGGCCCATTTGTCGCATCTCACCCTGCATCTCTTTCGTTCTGTTCGTGTCTCCATCCATTTTGTTTTCCATCTGTTGGGCATTCGTATCTATTTTTTCGTCCATGCCTCTCATTTCGTTTCTCAACTGTCGTGCAGCTGTTTGTATTTCTGTCAACATGGCGAATAGCTGGGCCATGTCGGATGCACTCAGGTGAGCCGTTTCGGCAAGGATTGGGGGGTTTTGGCGGAGAGGGGGAGGGGAGGTGTCATACACCGCGGCCGCCGCCACGCTTATTTCGGGCTCTGGGTTCAGTTGGGGGAGTTCGTGTTCCTGCACAACCAACATTTCCTGCACGGGGATTTCATCCTGGACCATGGATTCTACACATTCTAAATCCATTTCTAATACCCCCTGCTCCTGCTCGCCTTGAGACGCCATCTTATCTCTCGTAAAGGGTTAATTTAAATCGCTTGTAATTTGGAGGGAATCGGGGGGTCGCTCCTCTCACCCCTGGACCGATTCCCGTGAATTTAGCTGGAGACAGGAGAGCCTGTTTTCCCGCTCTCTGACACCAGTGCCGCGAGGAGGGGGATGGGTTTGTGTCCCACGACCTGACACCAGTGTTGCGAATTCGCGCCCGCCGGCGTGCGAGCGGCCACGTAACTCGAATCGCGGCATGTCGCCCACCGGACGGACAATTCTGTCGTGACCCTCTCGGACTAATGCCGGGAACAAGTCACGGGTGGGCCTTTCGGCCTCACCACGATCGTGCCAATCGGCCCCCCGCGTGGGATAGGGTTGTTCGCCAAATTCGACCTACCTAAGTACCCACACGGAGGGTAGACCGGGCGATCGCACCTCGCCGCAGGTCGACTTCGGACACGGGCCACTTTAAGCGACCCGTTCCGTACTATCGGGATAACCGAGCGGTGTTAACGTCGGCCTCGACGGTTCCGATTAATTATCGGGCGTATTTAGCCCACTACCAACCCTTTACGTGAAGTAAGATGGAGATTCAATTAAAGAAAAGACGAAGCGAAACGGGAAAAACAGTTCAACATGAGGCACATTTATTCCGCGGCACACGGAAAGCACACATATACAATTACAACAATTATGCACCAAAAGCAATTGCAACAAAAGAAACACATCAATGCAGATCTACGACCGACTACGTGAGCACACGGCAACACTTACACAGTTTTACTTCACAGACGGCGCCGACAACACATATACTCAAAAGCAAAAGAAAAGGGCCACCCTCAACGACAAGGGGACAGACGGGGCCTGTGGGCGCGAGACCGGGTGGAGCCTACCCGTCTTGTGATGAGCCGCAAATGTGGCGGCGGTGCCCCGACTCCGCGCTCCTCCGCAGGTTTTGTTGGCACTGCTTGGAATGGGGTGGGAACGGGGCCCCCTTTCCGCACTATCTCAGCACGTGGGGGGGGGAAAGGGAGGAATTGTTGATGCTCTGGGGAAAGAGGATAGCTGGCTTGCTTGGGTCCCGCGACGAGCGACTCCACTGCGACCTCGACCGCGCTCCCGGCTTCCCCTCTCTGCAGCTCCCCGACAGACTCCGAACCCCGACAGACCGACTCTCCTCCAGACCCGTCTTGACTGCTGCTGCCACACTCCGCCGCCGCCGCCACACCTCTCCAACTCGCCCGAGCCCAAAACTCACTGAATTCGCCCCGCGCTCGGCGCTTTATAGTACGGCAGGAGAACCCATATGCAAATTTCCGGATCAGGATGAGCTCGGGGGCGGAGCCACGCTCGCCCATTGGACGGAGGAAAAGTGGGCGTGAACCTCCCCTGATCCACGAATTTGCATATATCGATTCTACTCTGACGCGCCTGGAGGCGGGGCCAGATCGCCCCGCGCTTGCTGATAGGATGGATCAGAAGTGGGCGTGTATCATTCCTGATCCGACTTCTCCTCGGAAAGGCCGCTTTTTGCACCCGCTGCTCGGCGTGCGCCCTGTACGAGTCCAGGACAGCCTGACGCTTGGTGCCCACAAGCGGTGCGGGAATGGCCGCAGAAGGAGAGGCGAAGGTGGTGGAGGGTCTAAAGTGGCGGTCCCTGGCCACGGTGACGCTTGGAATGGCGGTGATGCGATGGTTGCGGGATGGTGTGCTGTGAAGGTAAAGGTCGTGGCTGTTGGCGTTGTTGTTGTGGAGCGGCGTTGCGGTTGGTGGTTGTTGTGTGATTGCGGTTGAGACGTGGTTGGTTCAAAATAAAGATAGAACAGAAAAACGGCTATCTTAAAGGGTCGCAGCCCGAATGAATCACATTTATTCCCTCTAAAAAACGGGTTTGGGGCTAACTACACATGTACTTAGAGATATCTCACCTACGGGACCTGAATGGTGGTTTACGAATTTCCTCAACCACAACAATATGTATATATATATATATATATATGTATATATATATATATATATATATATATATATATATATATATATATATATATATATATATATATATATATATATATATATATATATATATATATATATATATATATATAAAAATAAATATATATATAATGCCTGGTGTTGGTGCAGTGGTTAGGGCAGCTGTTTGGGATCCAAAAAGGTCCTGAGTTCAAGCCCCGTTAGGCCACTGAATTAATAAACCAGGGGGGTTGACTCAGCCTGTCATCCTTCCGAGGTCGGCGAAATGAGTACCAGTATACTGGGCCGGTGTATACCCCGGTTAAAATAGGTGTACCATATCCCTGTGTCGTAAGAGGCGACCAGGGTTGCGTCAGGAAGGGCATCCGGCGTAAAACATGTGCCAAATCACTATGCGGATCATACGGATGATCCGCTGTGGCGACCCTTAACGGGAGCAGCCGAAAGAAGAAGAAGAAGATATATATATATGTATATATATATATATATATATGTATATATGTATATATATATATGTATATATGTATATATACATACATATATTGTTACGGCTGTGGAAATTTGCAGAACACCATAAAGGTTCCTCAGATTAGTTTATGCCGCTAAGTTGGTGTTAGGTTTCCCCACCGTTGTTTCGAGGGTATTCTTCGTGTTCACCGGGATTTCTTCGTGTTCACCGGGCTGCGACTCTTTGAGATAGTGTTTTCTTTCTCTATCGTTATTTTGGACCGACGGAGCACGCTACGACCCTTTTCACACCAAAAAGTGTCCGAACACGCGGAGTGAAAACGCAGACAAGGAAACCTGCGCTAATGCGTGGGTTTTCGCACCCCTCTGCAGCGCGAAGGCTGGCACGAGAAGCGGCGAGGCGCTCGCTCCCGATTGGTGGATGCACGGCGTGGGGCGGAAAAGGGGAGGTACCCCTCTTTGGAAAAAGCTTCTCAAAAGAAGGTGGAGCCGAAAATGGGGTGGAGCGAAGGGCAGAGCCCCGCGCTATTTCAGGCAGACCGCACGCGAGGCTCATCTCTATCTCTATCTCTATCTCTATCTCTATCTCTATCTCTATCTCTATCTCTATCTCTATCTCTATCTCTATCTCTATATCTATATCTATATCTATATCTATATCTATATCTATATCTATATCTATATCTATATCTATATCTATATCTATATCTATATCTATATCTATATCTATATCTATATCTATATCTATATCTATATCTATATCTCTCTCTGTCTCGTTGGTGCTCGTCCACCTACCTCTTGGGGCTTCTCTCTTCTTCTTAGTTCATGCTCCAGCGTTCTCCCTGTGGTGCGTGATTTCTTCCCCTGTCTCCCGGTGGTCCTGTGGAGCGACCTGTTGTTGGAGGTGCGGGCCGGTGACGAGTCCGGGCGACGCATCAGAGACGTGGACTGAAGGCGCAGCTTTGCCGGCTGTGTGGTGCGAACCTGCGCATCTGGGCGAGGAGCGTCGGAGAGAGCTTGCCGGCCACGCGGGAGGCCCGGAATCAGGTGCGGCCATGCTAGCTACTGTGGGGACAGGGCGTCACGACTCGCCGACCACCGAGGGGGGGGGGGCAGGTAACCTGCATCGGTCTCGTGTGCCTATTCGGTCAGCCAAGGCTCACGGCCATAAAGGTCCGTGGACCCTGTCTAACTCCCTGCCTATGGGGAGGTCTTTCTTTTGCTTTTGTATGACTGCTGTGGCGCTGTGTCCCTTTTAGTAGACCTGTGTAAGTGACTTTACATTGCTCGTATTCGGTGGTAACGCTTTCTATTTGTTTCTTAAACATTGCATGACTGCCTTGCTTCTGAATACGTGTATGTTATAAAAAATGTGCTTATGTGAAATGTATCCCGTTCGTTGCGTCCTCATTCCCCCATTGGAAATGCCATCTTGCATCGTGGAATAATTAGCTGGGTTGTAAACACCCGGTAAAGAGAATCGGATCCGTCGAGGTCGACGATAATTCCCGCTCGGTTATCGCTGCAGAACGGAACGGACCACTTAAGTAGTTCGTGTCCCAAGCCGACCCGCGGCAAGGTATGGCCCCTCGGTAGGTTACCCGCGCGAGTACTTAGGTATTTCGATATTCGGCGAGTAACCCTATTTCGCGCGGGTAGAATGCGGACTGGGCTGTGGTGAGGTTAAACCCCTCACCCGTGACTGGTTTCTGGTGATAGTTCCAGGAGGGTCACGACTGAATTATCTGTCCAGTGGGCGATGCGGCTGCCATTAGAGGTACGCGGCCGATCGCACACCGGCGGCATGAATTCGTAACGCTGGTGTCAGTAGTGGGATACAAACTCTCCCGTCTCCAAACTAAATTTGCGGGAATCGGCCCAGGGGTGCGCGAAGCGACCCCCCCCCCCCGTTCCCATCAAATTCGAGCGATTTAAAAAAAAAAAAAAATTCCACAAAATAATATGGCTTTTCAAGGCGAACGGGTGCCGGGGGTATGAGAAAGGGATTTAGTAATGGTAGAATCCATGGTCCAGGACGGAATCCCCGAGCAGGACATTTCCGTGCAGGATGAATTCCCCATCCAAACGAACCCAGATCCCGAAATTGGTGCGGCGGCACAGTCCGCGATGGATGACATCCCCCTCCGCTCCTCCGCCAACCCCCCCCCCCCCCGTTCTTTGCTGAGTCGGCTCAGCCGAGTGCACTCGACATGGCCCAGTTGTTTGCAATGTTGGCGGAAATGAATAACGGACTAAACAGCAAAATGGAAACAAACACGAATGAAATAAAAACAAACGCGTGCAGGATGAATAACAAAATGAATTTTTTTTTTTTGTATACCTTGTCGAAGCTCGTATGAGAGCTAACACACAACTCACAGCAAGGGGGCATGAGACAAGAGGGGCGGGAGTGGAAGGGACAAAACAGTGGGGAACAGACACATTAGGTGAACTGTGGAAGGAAGAGAGATGGGGATGGGACAGGGAACATGGCGAAGAGAAGATGGACATTACAGGGACTTTCAGGAAGGAAAGCAGGGGAATTGAAGGAAGTGGGCTTGGGTGGATTATCGGGGGTAGAAAAGATCGAGGATTTGGATGGGGGAAGATAAGAGGTGGTGGTGAACAGCTGTTTTGAAAGCCTGGAGGGAAGAATGGGAAAGAATAGAGTGAGGAAGTTTATTCCAAAGGCGGGAAAAAAGAGGAATGAAAGAGTGAAGATGAGCAGTGATTCGTGATTTTGGTAGTTTTACCAGAACGGGGTTGTTGGCGGACCTTGAGCGCCCTGTGGAAATGTGGTGGGGACAAATTGCAGAGAGTGCAGGGGGGGGCAAGGCTGGAGAGGAGTCGGTAGAAGACAGAAAGACCACCGACCAACCTGCGGTGATTGAGTGAGAGGCCCAAAGACTCAGCTTCATTGCGGGAGATGCCAATGATCTTAAAAGCCCTGGTTTCGACAGCGTGAAGCCGAGAAAGGTGGGAGGCAGGAGCACCAGCCCAGAGGGGAGAGCAGTACTCCATCAGGCTACGGACAAAAGCTTTGTAAGTGGTCAGGAGTTCAAGAGGGCCGAGGAAGGACTTTGCACGACGGAGGATTCTTTTGAGGCGAGGTTGGAAATGTGACTTTCCCAGGAAAGGTCATGGCAGATAGTGAGACCCAGAAGCTTGAAAGAAAAGACTTCTTCCAGAGGATTGTTGAGAAAGTCGATGGGGGGTTTTTCTAAACGGTCCTTTTGAAGAGACATAGTGAGAGTGTGAGATTTGTCTGGATTGAAAGACATGTTCCACGTGTTGGACCAGTTTGTGATTTTATCCAGATCTGCAGTGAGCGAAGAAGCTGCTGCTTGCCGGTCTGAGGGATGACAGATGGTACGGCAGAGGGTGGAGTCGTCGGCAAAGAGAAATAGAGGATTTTCCAGAGAGTCGGAGAGATCATTGATGAAGACCAGAAAAAGAACAGGGCCCAGAACGCTACCTTGAGGAACTCCAGCCTGCACAGGAAGAGGGGATGAAAGAACTCCATTTAGGGCCACACGTTGACTGCGACAGGAGAGGAAGTCTAAGAGCCATGAGTGGAGATGGTCTTGAATACCATGGGAAGAGAGTTTGGTGAGTAGTGCAGGGTGCCAGACTGTGTCAAAAGCACGTGATATGTCCAGGGATACGGCTCGGATTTCCTGTCTGGCATTGAGGACCTCCATCCATTGATGGGAGAGCAGAAGCAGCATATCCAGGGTAGAGTGACCTGGTCTGAAACCAAATTGATGATTGGAAATCAAGCCATTGGAGAAGAGGAAGGATTTCATGTCTGAAGCGATGATGGATTCCATAACCTTGCTGATGATTGGGAGAAGGGTGATTGGTCTGTAGTTACAGGGATCTGTTTTTGCACCTTTTTTATGCAGGGCAGTGATGTTAGCAGATTTCCAAGCAGATGGCAGATGACCTTGGGCAAATGAGAAGGTGAATAGAACAGAGAGAGGGTGAGCAAGAGCAGAAGAGCAGGCTTTGAGGACACGTGGGCTGATGCCGTCTGGACCGGTTGCAGAATCTGACTCGAGGTTTGAAAGCAAGCTCTCCACCTTGTCAGGAGAAAAGGATACAGAGTCCAGGGACAGTTGGGTGCGACTGGGTAAAGTGGGTAGAGAAAGTGATGGGTTTAGAACACAAGATTTAGCTGCAAACACCGAGTTTAGACATTCAGCTTTATCACGTGTGGTATCAGCAGTGCGGCCATTTGAGGTAAGGGAGGGGATGGAGGGGGAACATACACCAGAAACAGATTTGATTAAATGCCACCAGGATTTTGAGGAGGGAGAGAGGTTTGAGAGTTCAGACTTGAGATGAGAAAGATGTTGTTTTCTGGCTCTCCTGAGGGTAGATACACACTTGTTCTGAGCTTTGTGGAAGGAACTGAGATTGCCCTCAGTTGGGTTTGCTTTCCATGAAGCAAAGGCAAGTTGTTTCAGGACAACTGCCTCGCCACAAGCTTCAGGAAACCAAGGGCGGGAGGAAGGATAGGACAACTGAACACGAGAGGGGATAAATCTGTGCATGAGGGAGAGCAAGTTTCTTTGAAAGAATTCCCAGGATGAGTTGATGTTTGAGAAAGTAGTGATAGGAAGACCAGTCTGTAAGTTTGATGGCTGCTTGGAGACCCTGCCAGTCGGCTTGAGTGAAATGCCAGACTCGACGGCGGTGAGGTGGTTCTCTGATAACAGCCAGAGAGATCTCCACTTTGACAAGGACGTGTTCAGAAGAACCGATTGGAGCGAAGGAAGAGCAGCAGATATTGTCAGGGAAATTTGTCAAAATCAGATCCAGAAGAGATGGACTACCATTGGTTGAGATTTGGGTCGGGAAGTTGACCGATTGAGTCAGTCCTAATGAGTCGCAGAAAGCTTTTGCTGAGGTGCCATGGCAGGTGAGAGAGGTACCCACACCTAGCCAACTGGCGTGATGACAATTGAAGTCACCACACAAGAAGAAGAGAGAGTTTGGATGAGAAGATAGAAGATAGAGAAGAATGCGAATATGCAACGAATGAATGAAGGAATAAACGGAAAAATAGACTAAAGGAAGAACGAAATGAAAACAATACGGGGTGAGATGCAGCAAATAGGCCGAGGCCTGCAGGCAGGCATAATGGCAATTGCGGGGAGTGAAACGTGGGCAGTAGAGCTCAAAATGGTGCCGCCACGTGCTGGAGCGAACGAGCTGGGAGGGAGTGCAACGGCTGTAAGGCGGGTGAAGACATTAATTCGGGGGACGTGTTGGGCGAGAAGCGTAAAGGTGATGGAGAAAGTGACGGTGACACAGAGGGGAAAAGTAAAGGGGGTGACTGAGACGTGTACAGCAAGACACGTGGAGACGGCAGAAATAATCGTTGAGACAAGGGAGGTAATGGGTGATGAGGTGACTGAGTTGGCAGAGACACGGGAGATAGAGGGTGAATTGGACGGGGTTAAGGACGAGCACACACACACGGAGGTGGTGGAGGATAATGGGGGCGAGCTCGCGGAATGTCTCGAGACCCGGTGCGAGCAACTGGATAGCCTCCTCCAGGAACGAGGGGAGGGAATATGCCCCCTTGAAGCGGTTCACGACCAGGTGGGTCCGGTCGAGCTTCACGGAGTTGGGGGGGGGGGCGAGTGCTGTTGACGGGTGCACGGAGAGCTTGGGGGTATAGAGGCCCCAGAAACCTTTGGGGTGGCATGAATCCCCAGTATGGTTACGAGTGAGGTCCCGATGTGTGTATACGAGCGTGGTGAAATGCGTGCTGCAATGCGCACATAGCGTGGGTGCAAGGGTGTGTGTGAGAGCGACCGCTTGTGTGACAGAGACCCCGTGTGTGGATGAAACCCCGAGTGGGAGTGAAACCCCCTGTGTGAAAAGTGTCTGGTGGGCGACGCGGCTGCCATTGGAGGTACGTGGCCGATCGCACGCCAGCGGGTGCGAATTCGTAACAGTATATACATATACATATGAGGTACTGCGGGGAGGAGTGATGTAAGGGACACATCGACCATTTTGGAGTTAATGCCATATAGCACTATTTTAACCCTTACCCTATCCGAGCCTATCGTCATCATATTGTTGCAAACAACCGCTTTTAACCGAATCGCGGCCGCTTCGCCCACCGAACGTGCAATTCAGTCGCGACTTTCCGGAACAACGCCGAAAACCAGTCACGGGTGTGCTCCAAGCACACCACAAACTTGTCCGCACTCTTCCTGCTCTACAGGGTCCGATCGCCAAATAATTGATTTACCTAATTATTCGCGCGGGTACATTACCGAGAGATTGTACCTCAGCGAGGCCTGCTTGGACACGAGCCCGCTTAAGCAGCTCGCTCCGTTTTGGGATAACCAAGCGGTGTATTATCGCGAGGCCTCGCTGGACCTGATTCTATTACACTGAACAACAAAATTTTTTTACTGGAGATGTGTAAAGTGATTTAGACTAATTTGGGTACGCTGATTTCAAAAATCATAACCGTTTTGCTGTATCACGTCAGGATTTTCAGTAACAGAAATATTCCCATTGCCTAGAAGTCAGGATTTCAATGAAATTTACAAAAATTCATTTATTCATTAATTGCATCATGAATGCTTCAAAATTATCGAAATTACAGAAAAACTCCACTAGAATGTAATTAAAAATGCTTTAGGCATTTGGCTTTGCGTTTGTGCTGCTCTGTGTCAGTTTCACGATGCAGGAACCAGCAGAAATCGCCCATCATGTTCGGGTTGTGCCGCCCTTGGTAACGCGTCTCCATGAGTGAAATCTCTTGGTGGAATCGCTCGCCGTGCTCGTCCGAGACTGCTCCCAAGTTGTCAGGGAAGAAGTTCAGGTGCTGGTGTAGGAAATGGATTTTCAGGGACATCCTGGAGCCAAGTTTCCTGAAGGACTCCAGCAGCTGCTGCACTATTTCTTCATAGTTGTCCGCGCGCTCGTTCCCCAAGAAGTTGTCCGTCACAGCTTTGAAGCTCCTCCACGCTGCCAGCTCTTTGGGGTTTAGAGTTGTCGGAAAAGTTTCGTCCCCTTCATAATCTGTCGGATTTGCGGTCCAACAAAGACACCAGCCTTGATCTTGGCCTCCGACAAGGTGTTGCCAAACTTTTCCTTGAGGAAAAACCCACGCCCATTCAGATCCATTGCCCGTACAAAACTTTTCATCAAGCCGAGCTTTATGTGGAGTGGTGGAAGGAAAACCTTGGCTGGGTCGACAAGGGCGACATGCTTCACGTCGTGTCGACCAGGTACATGCTCCTTTCGCTCTTCCCAATCTTTCTTCGTCCAGTGATTCTTGTCGTCTCTGCTATCCCAGAGACAAAGGAAGCACATGTATTTCGTGTAGCCTGACTGCAGCCCTAACAACAGCGCCACCACTTTCAAGTCTCCGCAGATGTGCCAGTTGAAGTCATTGTACTTGATGGAATCAAGCAGCTGCCGCATAGTCTCATAGGTCTCTGTCATGCCGAACGCGCGTGAGCCAGTGGGACTGATGGTTTCTCGTTGCCATTGTGGAGCAAAACAGCCTTCAAGCTGTTCTTCCCGAGTCGATGAAGAGGCGCCAGTCTGCAGGATCGTGATCACACCCAAGTTCTTTCAACAGACCGTTGATGTCACTGCAGAATGTCATCGTGTCTTCCATCTCAAAGAACTCAGCCATGTCTCTGTGACGTGCTCTGAACAAGGATATCTTGGTGTTAGGTTCAAGTAGATTCCACTGCTGCAGCCTTGATCCAAGCAGCTCTGCCTTCGCCTTTGACAGCGAGAGATCTCTTACAAGATCATTTAAGTCTCCCTGGTTCAGAAGGTGTGATTCTTGAGTGTCGGGTTCAAAAGGTCCATCATCACCATCCTCTTCACCACTGCTTACAGCTATGTTCTGATCAGCTGGAGGTGTTGGAACGGGGTTCTCGTCATCATGAGGCACAGGTTTACGAGCAGAGACGCAGTCAGCGTACTTGATGTGACCTTTAGTCTTCTTGTTGAAGCCGGCGATGCTTGTGCAGCAGAAATAACAATCATCATGATGATTCTGCGGCTCACGCCATATCATGGGCACCGCAAATGGCATGCTCGCGCGCTTGCCCACCAACCACTGAGTCAAGGTTGTGTGACAGCTTGTGCAGCAGATGTGTGGTGCCCAGCTCTGTTCTTGGTCCCACACCTTACACCGAAGTAGTGAAAGTAGGCGGCCTTCATTTTCACTGCTGTAGATATACTTCGCTGTTGATCTTTTTTGGTATACCGACCACAGACATAACAGAAGTTGTCAGGATGATTGGTACAGGAACGCCTACTCATCTTTATCTGAAAGAAAGAAATATAACACAAGTTAACAACAATTGTACGAAATAGACATGTTAAAGACATATGTAAATTTCATTGAAATCCTGACTTCTAGGCAATGGGAATATTTCTGTTCCTGAAAATCCTGACGTGATACAGCAAAACGGTTATGATTTTTGAAATCAGCGTCCCCAAATTAGTCTTAATCACTTTACACATCTCCAGTAAAAAAAATTTTTTGAAATTTGTTGTTCAGTGTTATCGGCTATTAAAAAGCCCGCTATTATTCGGAAATGCAATATGGCAGTTCAATGGAGGGAAAATGACGCGACGAACAGATCAACATTCAAACAAGGTAGAAGTGGTCCCAGCCAGGATTGGTATTAATAGATTGGTTTTCTCTCCACGAGAAGCATTTGGATATTCTGTTGGTTTTGTTTGAATGGTTGTACTGATTCCTGCAACAAAGATAGTGTGAACTCAGTGGTGGAGGCCATCAATATTGAAAGTGTGAACGTTCACACTTTCGAGTGAACACGCTCATAACGAGTGAACGTTTTAGTGACTAACAAAAAAAAAACCAATGTCACCCGCAGGGTGACCCGTATCTTGCCAAAAGGTGACCACGTGTGACTTCTTTAAAGTCACACTGAGGTGAACAGAGCTGCTATCCACCAGGAGCGACTCCTTGAGGAATATCTGCCTACGAGAGATTCCGATGAGAATCGTTCTACAGAGTAACCATGAAAAATATGCTTTTGCCTCATAACGTCACCAAATGACATCATAATGTCTCAAGCTTGACATATCTAGAAAGCACTCATCGAGGTGTTCAATTTGAGGTACTACATGATATGGTTCCTAAAACTTGAAAATTTGACCTTGGGGTCAAATATGTTTGACCTCAGGCGCTAACCATGAAGGTCAAGGCCAATCGCCACCAAAAATTAATCAGCTGAGCGCCAGACCATGAACTATATTCCCATGAAGTTTGAAGACTATCCGATCAAAATTACTCAAAAAATAAGGGTTTCGTCGACTCCCCTGATTTGCGACAAAGTGACCTTGACCTTTGACCTTGACCTTCAAAATTTTATGCGCTGAAAGGGACCTCTATAGGCCTCTGATATGCGAAGTTACAAAAATTTCCAATGACAACTGTGCTCTGCAGAGTGATTTATACGTGATTACAGACCAAAAAAAAAAAACAAAACAAACAAAAAAAAAAAAACAAATGAAGGTCAAGGCCAATCGCCACCAAAAATTAATCAGCTGAGCACCAGACCATGAACTATATTCCCATGAAGTTTGAAGACGATCCGATCAAAATTACTCAAAAAATAAGGGTTTCGTCGACTCCCCTGATTTGCGCCAAAGTGACCTTGACCTTCAAAATTTTGTGCACTGAAAGGGACCTCTATAGGCCTCTGATATGCGAAGTTACAAAAATTTCCAATGATAACTGTGCTCTGCAGAATTTTTTTATACGTGATTACAGACAAAAAAAACAAAAAACAAAAAAAAAACATACAAGCTGACTAACATATCTTGCAAAACTTCGTTTTGGCAAAATAACAAGCACATTTATTCACACACGTATGCAGTTGGTATTCATGCAGGCACGTATACAAGCATGCACATATGCAATTATACAGCCATCAAAAACAATGCAAAGGAAAGAGCTAATACCGTCTATTTATTATGTACATTTACTTATACAGGTTCTACTTCACGGATAAGGCGCTACAACTTTCATACAAAGAAAAGCAAGGAAAAACCCCCTTAAAGACAAGGGGGTAGACTGTACCTCTCGGGGTCTTTATAAACCTGGAGCTTTGAGGACCGAAGGAGCTCCAAGAGTCCGCGCAGGTTACCTTCCTCGCTGGGGCGACCCACGACGTTCCGTCCCCACGGCAGCTAGCGTAACCACGGCTCGGCCACGGCCTGGTGATTCGAGCCCCAGCCAGCAGTGCCTGAGAGGAACAAACGGGTCCATGCTCTTTTTAAGAACCCGTCCGTCCCTCGGCGATGCTCGGACTGTTCCGAAGCCCGATCACCTCAGACCATTCGGTGCTGGTTGGCGAGCTCTCTCCGGCTCGCACATGAACACGCAGATCCGCGCGGCACAGCAGGCTTGGCCGGCTCACATCTCCTCCGCTCTCCTCAGCTTCTCCACCGACTGCAGGCTTCAGGCTCCAGGCTCTCCGAATCCCGACAGACACTCCACCGACTGACCTCAGACTGTCGCTCCGCTCGCCCTTTTATATGGCCCGAGAGACGAGATCTGATCTCTGCACTCTCAACTGACCCCCACTGGCTCCGCCCCTCTCGCTCTCTTGATCCGAATCTCGGACGAAGCTTGCACAGAGCGGACGTGCGCAAGATCACCGACTTGCGCGGCGAGCGGACGTGCACGATATCACCGACTTGCGTGGCGAGCAAACCCCCGCGTCTACCTGCAGCGATGCCGTTCGATGCGGACTCTTCGTGGCTGGCGCAAAGATGGCGTCGATTCGGAGATGAAGGTGAGGCGATGTTGTTCGTGTTGAGCTATTGGGGGAGATGTGGATTCAGGGATGGTGAGATGTCGTGGAGAGGGTGGTTGGTGTGGTGGAGATGGTGGTTGGTGGTTGGCGTGGTGGAGTTGGTGGTTGGCGTGGTGGAGAAGGTGGTTGGTGGTTGGCGTGGTGGAGAAGGTGGTTGGTGGTTGGCGTGGTGGCGAAGGTGGTTGGTTGGCGTGCTGGAGAAGGTGGTTGGTGGTTGGCGTGGTGGAGAAGGTGGTTGGTTGTTGGCGTGGTGGAGAATGTGGTTGGTTGTTGGCGTGGTGGAGAAGGTGGTTGGTTGTTGGCGTGGTGGAGAAGGTGGTTGGTTGTTGGCGTGGTGAAGGTGGTTGGTGGTTGGCGTGGTGGAGAAGGTGGTTGGTGGTTGGCGTAGTAGAGAAGGTGGTTGGCATTGTGGTTGGTCCAAAATAACGATGATAAAAGAAAAACGGCTACCTCAAAGATCACAGGCCGGGCGACACAAATAAACCCCTTTATACAATGTTGGGGAAATCTATTTGAACACAGACTTATTGGCATAACTGATCTAAGGACTGATATGGTGCTCTGCGAATTTCCACAGCCGTAACAATATCATTACAAAATGTTGCTTAAATCACTCCTCGCGGGGCCTCATATATATATATATATATATATATATATATATATATATATATATATATATATATATATATATATATATATATATATATATATATATATATATATATATATATATATCTTGTTGCAGATCCGGGGTTCGAGTTTGATCGCAAAGGGAAGCACTTGGTTTCCTCCCAAACACCCGTTCCTGAGGCTGCCGAGCAGAGATAACTCTGTGCCGTCATCTCCTCATGATTCAATCATCTCTGGTTTTTATTGGTTTTGGATCAGGGAATAAACCATCCATACGTCCATCCATTAGGACCATACTCTGGACAGAGCGTCGGTGCTGCCGAAGCAGTCTCCTGGGTTATAGGGCACAATCCTGGACGGGTCGCCACTCCGACACAGCATACTCAAAGGGCTCAATCATCCCAGCAAGCTGGTACTCATTTTGCCGACTTCGGAAGGATGACAGGCTGAGTCAACCCCACCTGGTATGAATTCAACGAACGAGCAGGATTTGAACTTGGGACCTAGGATCCCAAGCAAACGACCCAAACCATTAACCCAAAACGAGGCTTAAATATACCCGCTTGTTTTCAAAGCTGTTAGGTTTTCGTGTGTCTCCACGACTCCCGCGCACGTTGTCTGCCATTAATTGGAACATATCTTCAGGAGTTTCACCGCTCGGGACGTCGTGGGACTTTAACCACTCGCCAGGATGAGCTCGACATAAGTTGAGCCGTCAACGCTAATATATGTACATGTATGTGCATGTATATGTATATATATATATATATATATATATATATATATATATATATATATATATATATATATATATATATATATATATATATATATATATATATATATATATACAGTCGTCCCGCGTTTATCGCGGGGATTACGTTCCAACCCCCCCCCCCCACGATAAGTGAAAATCCGCGATGAATGGTTGCCTCCCCCAAAAATGTCTAAAAACGCTTTTTTTATAGTTTAAGCCCTAAAATACCCCCCACACAGTCTTTAAACTCATTTTGAACTCAATTAAACACATAAAGAAAACATTTGCAAGCATAAAAATGTTCAGAAAATATTAGTAATGGAATAAAACACATTTTAAACTCGGTAACGTTGGAAAAACATTGTGATGGGCAGTTGTTGGCGTTGTTTCTTCATGGTTGTGAGGAGGGTTTTGTTGGTTTCCATTGCGCCATCAATAGCGTTCTTGAATTGCAACGCCCGAACCATTGAGGGATCCCATGCTTCAGTCATCCCCTGCAGTTCTTTGGCCATTCTCACTATTGTTTCTAAGCATTCAAGTGATAGGCCTTCGTCGTCGTCGCCGTCCTCCTGCGATGGATCAGATTGTTCCTCCTCTCTTGCAGACTTCGTAAGCTCAGCCAAATCCTCGTCCGTTAATGGGTCAGAGTGGGTTTCGATGAGGTAATTCACGTCGTCGTGCGTCATGTCGAATTCTTCGCCAGCTTGACCACCTAATCGACTGCCGAATGGTGAATTTCGTCCGAAGAAAAGGCCCTGTATTCGTGGACGCATTCTGGCCACAGCTTCTTCCAACAGGCGTTTAAGGTTTCTTTTTTCATTTATTGTAGAGCCTTCTGAATTATTTGGAGACGCGTTGCTATCGTGAAATCACGCCAATACGCCCTCAGAGAAAATTGTCGTCGGAATCCATGGCCTCTACGACGTGCTGCAGGGCGTTGCGAATGTAAAGCGCCTTGAAGGTGCGGATGACGCCTTGAAGGCACGGATGATGCCTTGAAGGCACGGATGACGCCTCAATCCATAGGTTGGATGAGGGATGTTGTGTTTGCCAGGAGGAACTCGATCTGCACTCCCTCATAGGATAAATCCAGTGGGTGGCATCCAGCGTTGTCCATCAGCAGCAGCACCTTAAACTCCATTACGAGGTCGCTGAGGTACATTTTGGCTTGAGAGATTAAGCACTGGTGGAACCAATCGGAAGTAAGGAGTTTCGTAATCCAGGCTTTGGGGTTGTGCATCCAGTGGACTGGCAGCAGGTTTTTATTCTTGTTTTTCATGGCCCTGGGGTTCGCAGACTTGTAAATTAGCTCTGGCTTCAACATGAACCGAGCAGCATTGCCACACATTATCAGGGTTAATCGGTCCTTCTGAGCTTTGAATCCAGGGGCTCGGGCTTCCTCCTTCATGATAAATGTTCTGGATGGCATTTTTTTTCCAGAACAAGCCAGTCTCGTCCATGTTGAAAACTTGTTCTGGCTTGTACCCCTTCTCCTCGATGATCGCCTTGAATGTCTCCAGGTACTTCTCGGCGGCTTCTTTGTCTGCAGATGCGGCTTCTCCATGCAGCGATACGCTCTTCAGTTTGAATCTTTTTTTGAAATTGGTCAAACCAGCCCTTGCTGGCTTGAAATTCAATGGGATCTGCTGCTGGATCTGGTGCTGTCGATGGTCCTGGTTGGGGGTCGTCGGGGTCATCCTCGTCGTCGTCGTCGTCGTCGTCTTCTTCGGTACCTGCTACTCCAGCGAATTGCCGATAGTTTTCTGGCCTTCTCCTTGATGGTGCTGGTGTCCAATGGGATGTTTTTCTTCCTGCAATCGGTGATCCAAAGGGCCAATGCCTATTCCATCCTGACGATGTTCTTGTTGCGTGCAGTTGCAACCCTTTTTTCTCTTTGGCAGTAGCTGACTGCTACGGTACTCCTGATGTTGGCTTCGTTCTTCTTGATGTAGCGTATGGTCGATTCATTCAAACCGGAATGGCGTCCAACCGCGGCAAACCTTTTTCCTTCCCGAAGCATATCTAGCACCTCAACCTTCTCCTGGAGTGTCAGGACCTTCCTCTAGCGCTTCGGTTCCTTGCCAGAAGCCTTAGAAGGTGCAGGGCGTTTGGGCGGCATCGTAGGGCTTGGAGAAAAAAAACGTAGAAAATATTCGAAGTTCACAAGCGAAACACTCAAGACAGCGACACGTGATGAACTGAAGGATGCTGGCGAATGCTGCTTGCTTCTACCCGAGAGTGTGCCTTGTGGGCAGCAGCCAATCAGCGCCAAGGTGAAATGAATAGCACGCTCTATGTCTTTGTCTCGTGCGTTGTGTGACTGGTCGAGCGCCACGCATTATAATTTATTGCTTAAATAATTTATATTTTTATATTATTACCGCGATATACCGCGGGAATCCGCAGAAATAATTAGTTGGGTTCCAAGGGAAAACCCGCGATGAACCGGGGGTGCGATAGGTGAACCGCAATATAGCGAGGGATGACTATATATATATACTGCAACACTCACTACCGAGTTCCAAACTTCGTCAAGAGCTTCATGAAGTGGGTTTCCATGGCCGAGCAGCCGCACACAAGCCTAAGATCACCATGCGCAATGCCAAGCGTCGGCTGGAGTGGTGTAAAGCTCACCATCGTTGGACTCTGGAGCAGTGGAAATGAGTTCTCTGGAGTGATGAAGCACGCTTCACCGTCTGGCAGTCCGATGGACGAATCTGGATTTGGCGGATGCCAGGAGAACGCTTTTTGCCCGAATGCATAGTACCAACTGTAAAGTTTGGTGGAGGAGGAATAATGGTCTGGGGGCTATTTTTCATGGTTCGGGCTAGGCCTCTTTCTTTGTTCCAGTGAAGGGTAATCTTAAAGCTACAGGATACAATGACATTCTCGACGATTCTGTGCTTCCAACTTTGTGGCAACAGTTTGGGGAAGTCCTTTTCATGTTTCAGCATGACAATGCCCAGTGTACAAAGCGAGGTCCATACAGAAATGGTTTGTCGAGTTCAGTGTGTAAGAACTTGACTGGCCTGCACAGAGCCCTGACCTCAACCCCATCGAACACCTTTGGGGTGAATTGGAACGCCGACTACGAGCCAGACCAAATCGCCCAACATCAGTGCCTGAACTCACTGATGCTCTTGTGGCTGAATGGAAGCAAATCTCCGCACCAATGTTCCTCCAACATCTCGTGGAAAACCTTCCCAGAAGAGTGGAGACTGTTATCACAGCAAAGGGAGACCAACTCCGTATTAATGCCCATGATTTTGGAATGAGATGTTGGACGAGCATGTGTCCACATACTTTTGCCCATGTGGTGTGACAGAGGAATAACTGATTTTGAGTAGTGGAGTGGAATCTACAACAAACACACTAATACCTTTGAGTCACACAATGACGAAACACAATGGCACTCTGAACCTTATACCTTTGCCTGGCTTTCACACACTCTCACTGGAACTTCATTTACATCATGGATTTAACAAAATCAAATGTAAACGAGAAGGGCACTCGGTAGAGCGCATGCAAACGCCACATAATGCCTGATCCACGAGAACATATCGGGCCCAATACATTTTCGAAATATCATGCTGTACAGTAGTACTATGTTGCTTTTGGCCCGATCTCTCAATTGTGAATAATCACTTTAAAAATTAAATAATTCTCGTATCCTATCTTCACCAAAATCTCATCAGTTCATCATTGTCACACACCCATCCTGTCCACCAAGTTTCATCCATATCCGTCCATAACTTTCTGCGATATCTTGCACACAAACAGACAGAAAGGGGTGAAAAGATCACCTCCTTCACCTTCTGTGGCAGAGGTCATGAGTACGAGTCACACCTGTCATTGGAATGAAGAGGGCGGGGAGAACTTGAATTGTGATGTCTATGATTGTCAAAGGTTTAAACTGTTAATGTTTGAAATGATTTCATCATGAAAAGCGAAGAACCTGTATTTACATCTCATTGGTTAATCCCTGCACTTTTGATTTATGATTTGTAATTCCGGCTTTACTATGTGGCGCGACACGATACACATCTCCATCTGTAGAGAATTATGGTCCTCTCACCCTCCCCTGCACCTCCTGGACTATTAATTATTTTACTCCTAAAACCTTCCTGGGCACCCCACTAATACAACGAGAGATTTCATAGAACAGGATATCATGCGCAGTGTTCATGTGTATGCAGTATGTACTTCATTTTTAATAAAACAATGATTTTAAAGATAGTTTTTTAAAAAATCTATAAGTTTACTGCAACTGAAGCAGTCTTCAACACCACCTTTATGCACTAATAAGATGACGTTGAGTAACGAGATGGAAGAATGATTGATCACCATAGAACAGAATGTCAATGGGCATCGTACATGGTCATGGAGGTGGCCTCTTCTTCACACCCTCATCTGCCATGCCCACTCATGATATGTATATGTATATATATATATATATATATATATATATATTACTAAAACTCTCATCTTGTATACATACATATATGTATGTTCCTGAAATACAGCCAAAACGGTACACGATAGCACAAAAATTTTACGGCCATCTTACTCACCATTCGCCTGCGGTGTGCAGTATCAAGTTTCGTTAAAATCGGGCAACGGAAAAATTGTTAAAAAAATCAATTCCCGATTAAGTCAAGTACTCTTCGGGAGGATTTGATCAATGCAAACAACCTCAGTGGTATAGTTCGCTGGAGCTATCTTTTTTATATTTGTTTTTTTTTAAATGATTTTTTTTTATCAACCGCTGTCACAACAGGAACCCAACGGGTTCACGGGTCGTCAAGTATATATATATATATATATATATATATATATATATATATATATATATATATATATATATATATATATATATATATATATATATATATATATATATATACACAGTCATGTGCCGCTTAACGACGGATCGCATATACGACGGATCTGCCAGCTCTGAAAAAAAAAAAATGTAGCTGAAAAATTCCTGTCGCCGAGTGATGTGGTTGACGTAGCGCTGCCAGTCGTATAAAAATATCACGTACAATTATGTACGCTGTACAGTACATAATACTTCATAATGATAATAAACGACAGTGTGGCCCCGTTATAATACGATCGTTGAGGTCCATAAAATGTCATCGCGAAAAAACAGGATCATGCTAAATCGGGATTCAAGGAAATCGGCTTTCAAACTGAAGCAATGTTTCCACGTTTACCTTCCAGCAAGTAAATTACCTTTGAATTGAAGAATTCCGCAAATAAATCGTTGTTACAGTCGAAATTAAAACACAAGTTTCTTTTTGGTGAAGCTTTTCATGTTATTAAAACAATCGCACTGTTCCGAAAATATACATCACAATTGACAGGAGCTCGTTTCTTCATTAATAAATTATAACATCGATGCAATGATTATGTATTTATAAAATCCAAACGCTATTTATTCATCTTTCTATAATCGATGCGAGAGGAGATTGTGAGCTCCTGCTAACACCGATGGCCGTCATGAACAGCACAAAGGTAAAACTAACGTGTCTTCTGTCTCTCTTGGATGTGTGTTACAATTGCCGACAGTATTTAGTACGGTAACATGCTGTACAGGTTTGTATCCGAGGAGCAATAGGCTACACCATATAGCCTAGGTGTGTAGTTTTGTGTAAGTACGATGTACGAAAACAAACAAAAAAAGATGTTCGCACAACGATGACATCGCTTAACGACGCGTTTCTCAGAACGTAACCCCGTCAAGTGGCGCATGACTATATATATATATATATATATATATATATATATATATATATATATATATATATATATATATATATATATATATATATATATATATATATATATATATATATATATATCTATCTATATATGTGTGTGTGTGTGTGTGTGTGTGTATATATATATATATATATATTATCATATGGTTTTGGAAGTATTATGAAAGTGATTTCCACGTTGTTGAAGTATACAATTCAATTTATATAAATGTTTAAAGGTGCAAATATAAATTGATTCCAGGTTTTACCGGCGTTTTTACCCAGTGTCTATTACATCACTCTCTTAAACACATTACATTAGTTCTTCGTGCCTTTTGCATGTGTCCATTATCACGAACTTAAAAACGGTAAGTTTTTCTGTTTGGAATTATTATCTTGCCAAAACTAAGTTTTGCAAGATATGTTAGTCAGCTTGTATGTTTTTTTGTTTTTTTTGTTTGTTTGTAATCACGTATAAAAAATTCTGCAGAGCACAGTTATCATTGGAAATTTTTGTAACTTCGCATATCAGAGGCCAAAAGAGGTCCCTTTCAGTGCACAAAATTTTGAAGGTCAAGGTCACTTTGTCGCAAATCAGGGGAGTATTTTTTGAGTAATTTTGATTGGATCGTCTTCAAACTTCAAGGGAATATAGTTCATGGTCTGGCGCTCAGCTAATTAATTTTTGGTGGCGATTGGCCTTGACCTTCATTTGTTTTTTTTTGTTTTTTTTGGTCTGTAATCGCGCATAAATCACTCTGCAGAGCACAGTTATCATTGGAAATTTTTGTAACTTCGCATATCAGAGGCCTATAGAGGTCCCTTTCAGCACATAAAATTTTGAAGGTCAAGGTCATTCTGTCGCAAATCAGGGGAGTCGACAAAACCCTTATTTTTTGAGTAATTTTGATCGGATCGTCTTCAAACTTCATGGGAATATAGTTCATGGTCTGGCGCTCAGCTGATTAATTTTTGGTGGCAATTGGCCTTGACCTTCATGGTTAGCACCTCAGGTCAAACATTTGACCCCAAGGTCAAATTTTCAAGTTTTAGGAACCATATTGTGTAGTACCTCAAATTGAACACCTCGATGAGTGCTTTCTAGATATGTCAAGCTTGAGACGTCATTTGATGATGTTATGAGGCAAACGCATATTTTTCATGGTTACTCTGTAGAACGATTCTCATCGGAATCTCTCGTTGGTAGATATTCCTCAAGGAGTCGCTCCTGGTGGATAGCAGCTCTGTTCACCTCAGTGTGACCTTAAAGAAGTCACACGTGATCACCTTTTGGCAAGATACGGGTCACCCTGCGGGTGACATTGGTTTATTTTCATTTTTGTGTAACTGCCAGGGCAGGCAGATGGGAAAATATTATCTCGCTCCTCTCTGCGCAAGCGTGGTCGGGACGAGATTTGGACACTGTGCGGTGAAATGGCAAACTTGTCTTCCGATTCCTTTTGAAAATATAACATTCAATTTAAATACGTTATTCCTCGATCATAAACTGGACAGACGGACATGAGCCGATTGCTTAACCCCACTTTTTGCTTCGCGTGCATGGAAAAATAACCAGTTTTCAGCTCATCGCGTCTAGCGGTTCAGGAGTGTGGAAGTCAAACGAGCTTGTAAACAGCATGATATTTCCTGCACTTCAATGATTTTTTTGAACTGTCTCGGGAGATAGACTTGTATTATGGTAAATATAATAACAATATTAGAGCACCAATTATGTGCTTTTAATGGCCATTGGGGAGATAGGTGGACCGAACTTGATCTCTATCTCGGCCACTTTCTAATCTTAGTTCTTTGCCTCCATGTGCATAGATGCACTCAGTTGCTAATTGGTGATGCAGCGTGCCAACCTGACCCGACCTGCTGTGGCCTGACCCACCCACCATGACCCCAACCTGTCATGACCTGACACGTATTGACACTGAGCCACCTTGACGTCGACCCATCCCGTGGCTTTCCTAACTTCAGTGATCAATGAATGTTTTTTTTCCATGCTTGAATTGACCTTTTGTGTTTAATTCTTTTGTACAATTATTGTGTCACTGAGATTATTCCTCCATTTGTTTTTTTTAGGTTTGGTTTTTGAAACATGGATAAAATGGCAGTGTCTTCCGCCAAAGTGACTGGAGAGATCCGATTAACGATCAATTGTTCCACCTCAAAGTGGAAATGTGGATATTTGGAGGTGGTGGAAAAAAACAAGGAGCTTCTTCTTGTAGTTCATTACAAGTGTGGAACCGTCACAAATACCTTTCAGGTAATGTACAGCATGAACAGAGGACATGATAGATGGCCAATTTTGCATCGTCCCAAATCGGACTACGCTGTAGTTTGCAAGTGTGCAACTCGCATGGGAGTGGAGTGGAATGGAGTTTTTGTTTTTGTGTTTGGAGCCACGATTGTGCGACAGAGGCTGGGACCTCGCATACTATGATTGATTGTTGCTGAACGCTGAAGATCTCGCGTGTCTTTTAACGAAGAGCCGGCAAGTTATTTCTCCCAACCGACACAAATTCCCCAAAAAAATTTCCCAGTTTAAACGGGCGTGCCACCAGCCCATCTTTCATGCTTTATGAGCCACCTACCCTTCACTTTCCGACATTGTTGAAGAGGAGGATGAAGATCGTAAGGAAGAACCCTGGATTGTGACCCCGTTGCAAACAATTCTGGCTACAGTGATGTAACCTTGTGTTTTTTTTTTTAATATATAATTATGAGAATTTGCAATAGAACCCTTCATGAATATGTATGTAATTGATAAAACACTGATTTATTATGCGTGTAAATTGTAGAACCCTGAATGAACATGCATGTAAGTGATTGAGCAACCCACTGATTATGGTCGATTGATTTAGTTTGCCTGTGATGAGAGCGTACTTGAGTACACCTTTGTTCCTTCAGTCCTGCAGGATTTTTAGTCCATTGATGTGGTTGATATTGATTGTTTTTATTTTCTTTTTAATATTAATTAGAGTTGTTGACAACTCACCAACTCGTATTCAACTCTGCATTTGATTTTTGACTTGAAACTTGACTTTCTCTTGGAGAAAAATAATGACCTGAGACTTGCTATTGACTTGCTCGGTGACTTGTCGGCAGGCTTCATCCCCACACCATCTAAATTCAATGAATTACACTGAACAACAAAAATTTTTTACTGTAGATGTGTAAAGTGATTTAGACTAATTTGGGTACGCTGATTTCAAAAATCATAACCGTTTTGCTGTATCACGTCAGGATTTTCAGTAACAGAAATATTCCCATTGCCTAGAAGTCAGGATTTCAATGAAATTTACAAAAATTCATTTATTCATTTATTTCATCATGAATGCTTCAAAATTATAGAAATTACAGAAAAACTCCACTAGAATGTAATTAAAAATACTTTAGGCATTTGGCTTTGCGTTTGTGCTGCTCTGTGTCAGTTTCACGATGCAGGAACCAGCAGAAATCGCCCATCATGTTCGGGTTGTGCCGCCCTTGGTAACGCGTCTCCATGAGTGAAATCTCTTGGTGGAATCGCTCGCCGTGCTCGTCCGAGACTGCTCCCAAGTTGTCAGGGAAGAAGTTCAGGTTCTGGTGTAGGAAATGGATTTTCAGGGACATCCTGGAGCCAAGTTTCCTGAAGGACTCCAGCAGCTGCTGCACTATTTCTTCATAGTTGTCCGCACGCTCGTTCCCCAAGAAGTTGTCCGTCACAGCTTTGAAGCTCCTCCACGCTGCCAGCTCTTTGGGGTTTAGAGTTGTCGGAAAAGTTTCGTCCTTCATAATCTGTCGGATTTGCGGTCCAACAAAGACACCAGCCTTGATCTTGGCCTCCGACAAGGTGTTGCCAAACTTTTCCTTGAGGTATAAAAACCCACGCCCATTCAGATCCATTGCCCGTACAAAACTTTTCATCAAGCCGAGCTTTATGTGGAGTGGTGGAAGGAAAACCTTGGCTGGGTCGACAAGGGCGACATGCTTCACGTTGTGTCGACCAGGTACATGCTCTTTTCGCTCTTCCCAATCTTTCTTCGTCCAGTGATTCTTGTCGTCTCTGCTATCCCAGAGACAAAGGAAGCACATGTATTTCGTGTAGCCTGACTGCAGCCCTAACAACAGCGCCACCACTTTCAAGTCTCCGCAGATGTGCCAGTTGAAGTCATTGTACTTGATGGAATCAAGCAGCTGCCGCATAGTCTCATAGGTCTCTGTCATGCCGAACGCGTGAGCCAGTGGGACTGATGGTTTCTCGTTGCCATTGTGGAGCAAAACAGCCTTCAAGCTGTTCTTCCCCGAGTCGATGAAGAGGCGCCAGTCTGCAGGATCGTGATCACACCCAAGTTCTTTCAACAGACCATTGATGTCACTGCAGAATGTCATCGTGTCTTCCATCTCAAAGAACTCAGCCATGTCTCTGTGACGTGATCTGAACAAGGATATCTTGGTGTTAGGTTCAAGTAGATTCCACTGCTGCAGCCTTGATCCAAGCAGCTCTGCCTTCGCCTTTGACAGCGAGAGATCTCTTACAAGATCATTTAAGTCTCCCTGGTTCAGAAGGTGTGATTCTTGAGTGTCGGGTTCAAAAGGTTCATCATCACCATCCTCTTCACCACTGCTTACAGCTATGTTCTGATCAGCTGGAGGTGTTGGAACGGGGTTCTCGTCATCATGAGGCACAGGTTTACGAGCAGAGACGCAGTCAGCGTACTTGATGTGACCTTTATTCTTCTTGTTGAAGCCGGCGATGCTTGTGCAGCAGAAATAACAATCATCATGATGATTCTGCGGTTCACGCCATATCATGGGCACCGCAAATGGCATGCTCGCGCGCTTGCCCACCAACCACCGAGTCAAGGTTGTGTGACAGCTTGTGCAGCAGATGTGTGGTGCCCAGCTCTGTTCTTGGTCCCCCACCTTACACCCGAAGTAGTGAAAGTAGGCGGCCTTCATTTTCACTGCTGTAGATATACTTCGCTGTTGATCTTTTTTGGTATACCGACCACAGACATAACAGAAGTTGTCAGGATGATTGGTACAGGAACGCCTACTCATCTTTATCTGAAAGAAAGAAATATAACACAAGTTAACAACAATTGTACGAAATAGACATGTTAAAGACATATGCAAATTTCATTGAAATCCTGACTTCTAGGCAATGGGAATATTTCTGTTCCTGAAAATCCTGACGTGATACAGCAAAACGGTTATGATTTTTGAAATCAGCGTACCCAAATTAGTCTTAATCACTTTACACATCTCCAGTAAAAAAAAATTTTTGAAATTTGTTGTTCAGTGTTATGGGTGGCGATGCCACAGCATACTACGTGCGGCGTGAACACATTAATGTTGCATATAGGCTTATCGCGATTTGCTCCTCGCATCTCCATGGAAGTTAGTGGATTTCCCACCTGCTTCAAAGTTGAAAATCTTCAAATTAGGTACACGGCATGCTGTAAACAAAATGCATGGGTAGAGTTGATACCACCATACTGACGCTTTGTCCTGGAAATTATCCGTCAAACCGAAGCCGAGGAAGTTGTGTGCAAATGCCACACAAATAAGCGAAGTATTTTGCCGGGAAAAGTTTCTCATAATAGTTTACATTTATTTATTTATTTAGCATTCATTCGTCATTTTGAAAGTCACGTATTCTGTCGAATGAATGCAAAACAAGTCCTTTCGCGAATGCACTACGTGTGTTTTCAGTGACTCTGTTGTGATCGGCGGTCACTTTTAACCTGCCGTTGTTAGCTCAAAATGTAATTCAAATCATCTTTGAAACAATTTTCAGGATTTAGACGAAAGAGTGACAATTTCAAAATTGTCAACCGTAATTGTCTGTTCTTGAATGCAAATCGGACTCACGGAAATATAGGAAATGCGAGAAATATCCGTGGGTGAGAGAGGTCGACTGCATACCTTTTCCTTTGCAATTATCGAGTGGCGGCAGTGGATATATATATATATATATATATATATATATATATATATATATATATATATATATATATATATATATATATATATATATATATATATATATAGTAGTAGGGTAAGAATACTGATTCTGGCTCACTTTTCCCCATGTAAATGAATGGGGGATTTTCAGCGATTTATATTTTTTTTCCCTAAAAATAAATCCCCTTTTTATCCCAAGGTATATTTATTTGTCTCCCCTTTTAACTTGGAGGTTGAACCTCATTGAATTGAACACCTGGGGGTTGAACAGCTCACTCATTGAACCTATAAAGATTTGTTCATTCTCAAATTCCTTCAATAGTTTAATTTTCTTTGCACAATAATCCCCATCTAAAATATTGACAAACAAAACATTTGAATCTTTATATTTTTTAAGATACCCCTTTTGTGCCATTACGAAATGATAAACTTCTCTTAATGCTCTTGTTTGACCACCTCCTGAGCCACATATCATTTTGAGATTATAGTAAATTGTTTTTTCATTGTTCAATTGATAACCATCAAAGTTTTCAGTCCATTCAAGGATATTCATTTTTTTCTTTACATCCTCTAACTTACTAGTTTTTAAATTAATTCGCTTATTTGTTTTATTTACCTTTGTTTTAGTTATTTTTTCAATAAGACTTATTTGATATTTTTCACATTCATTATGTTTTCCATTTATATACCAAGACTGAGATTTTCTCCACTCTTTAGTTTGATTAATACTTGGTTTAACCATTTATATATTGTGAAAAACGCGGCGGTAGCCCTTAAAAAACCCTAACCCATCTTCCCATCGTTAAAACATAATCTATTTTATACACTCTATCATACAATATCCATATGGAACACAATCTATTCCATTATCTAAAATAAATCTCTTATCATCAAAGGCTCCTAATGCCTTTTTATTTACTTCTTCACTATATATGTTATGTTTATAACTTCTTATTGTATTCATTTTCCTATATTCTTCTTTCTTATTCATCAAACAATTATAATAATTTCTAAAAGTTATTGATTTCTTTATTACATATTTCTTTATTCCCTTTAACCTCTTATCAATCTGTTCACCATACTTATAAGCATATGCCTTTGCTCTCAATCCAATAAACTCACTCATTACTTTTCCACCCAACTCATCCTTAAACTTACCAATAACCTTTTCATTCTTTTTGGAAAATAACTCACTCTTCTTGCTGAAATTACTTGTATCATATACTCCAATATTTTTCTTCATATCTTCATAAACATCATCAGTTTTTATATCTAGGATAAAACTATCAGTGTCCATATACAACAATGAAACATTTTCACCATACTCTTTCTTTAAGTCATTATACAAATAATCATACATCAATATCTTTGATAAATCAAGAACTGCTGTTCCAATATAAATTGGTTTATCCATTACAATACTTTCCTTTTTCATATGAATTGCAGAAAAGTTCTCTGAAAAAACCTCTTCTCTCTCAAAACTTGGTTTATTTATCAATCTCGAAGCTTCTTTCCAAGATGTTGCGAATCTAATGTTTTGCCTGTTTCTAACATTTTCCATAGTCTTTCCAAATACAGCATTATTCATTAATTTATAAAAGTCCCCTTCAAATTTTACTTTTGTATTTGCTCTCATATCTGTATTGAATTGAATATACTTTTTCACCCAAGGACTTTGTTTAAATTTTAAAACTCTATGAATTTTAGCTACTCTCAATCCTTCTCTCAAAAACTGTTTTAAGCTTCTCTGATGCAAAACATATCCCTCTTTATCATAGAATGTTGTTAATAACTTTTCTGTTGATTTACCTTTAATATTAAAACTTTTATGATAATCACTTAACCATTCTTTCTTTGGAGTTTCTTTCTCACATGCAAAAGGAAGATCTTTATGCTTATTATGAAGATCACTCGGGTACCTCAAATCAACTTCAAAATAATAACCTTCTTCTTCGTCATTCAATTCCTCTTGAGAAGAAATAACAATATTCATCAAAGCCTTTTCATAATCCTTTTCTTCCACCCACTCTAATTTACCATAAGGCAGAGATTGAGACATTGCCCATCCATACAAATTATTAGCATCAAAATACATCAAATAATTACTATCTTTTTCACTATCATAATTTGGGAGATATTTATTATTTGCTTTCGCATATCTTTTTGAACATACTTGTGATATTCCACCTCTCTTGGACTTCTCAATCATCAAAAGCATATCAACATCACTGATTAAATCTATATCTTGTTTTGTCATTTTCAACATTGCACTCCAAGCTAAACCAGGAGCTGTGAAATAGTGGGCAGGGTCTAATCCATAACAATTTTTATTATGACAGAGTGTTCTAAAAGCCTCAAACACATCAGCTAACAATAAAACATCTGTTTTTAGATATAAATCGTGATATTCTCCAAGGTTCTTTATCTTAAATATTTTCCATATTTCTTGTGCGTGTTTATATTCCTTATCACTTATCTCTTCTTCATAAAGGTTATTATAGAAACTTTCTTTTGAAGGAAGTTGTGTTTCTTTAAATCTCATAAATGAATCCATATAATCATAAGGATAAATTCCCTTACTTGTAAGAATTTTCTCTTTACTTTGAATTTCATTCCTTGTTTGAATTTCCTCTCTCGTAAGAATTCCTTCTTTAATCAGAATTTCATCTTTAATCTGAATTTCCTCTTTAGTGAGAATTTCCTCTTTTGGAAAGAATGAATTAAGATTTGGAAAAGAGTCCGTGGAGCTTAGATTTGATGCGAGGTAGGCTAGTGGTGTTCCCATAAACTTGTAAGAATCTAAAAACCTAATATGAGTTATAGGTTTTGTGAATATCATTTTTGAAAATGAAATATACTTTTGACTTGTGTTTGTTATAGCAGAAATATTCCCTGGTGTTTTTGAAAGTTCATTTATAAATAGATGTGTATCATAGTTGGCGCTGTTGTGAAGAAAGACTGGAATAAAAGAAGGTAATTTATAATTAAGATTACAACAGGAATGAGCGGGACCTCTATATTTACCAGTAAGATGACAATGGTCTCTAACTTTAGACTCCTTAATTTCCCCCTCACAAATATGACAGATATTGTTCATTCTAAATTCTAATTTTTCTTCTTTGGTTAATTTCATCGGTTCATTTGTTTCTTTCATTAATTTAGTGAGTCTTATACAATCCTTTTCTAATCGTTTTACAAACTCTTGTGAAGCATTTTTTCCACGATAATGTTCAAGTTTGTTATACTTTTCTCCAACAGATGATTTGATATAATAACAAAAACCACAAGGAATATGTTTTTGATATTTATTTGTATATGGTTCTTTTGGATTAGGAGAAGCAGTATTTATCTTTTTAAGGATACATTCAAAATCAGCGTATATCACAAATGGGTGCATGATAGATTTATTATAATCTTCAAAATAAATCTTTTCACCAGGTTTAGGCATTGTAATTACAGCTGATTTATGATTACTACAATATTTTGAATGTTGTTCTAATCGTTCTTTTGTATGAAATGAATTAAGACATCGCTTACAAGGATATATTTTGTTTGCTGTTCTGAATACCTGAGAAGAGATTAATCTTGATAAATTATTGATGTATGTGTAATGTGAATTCTTTCCAACACTAAAATATAAAAGGTCAATGTGTGTTTCTTCATTTTTATAGTTGTTTGAAATTTTTAATATTTGAATTTTGTTTGTATCCGTTAATCCATATACATTAATAGAAAGATTATTCTTTTTCTCAAATTTAGGAATATCTGTTAATGGCATTGGGAATTTAAAATCTTTAATGTACAAGGTATTCTCATATTTCATATATTGTTTTACTCTTTCTGAATTATATTTTGGTGGATGTAAGTGAGCAAGAACAGACCAGAGAAAACATTTATTATCATTGTTCTTAATATTAACAACTGCCTTCTTTAGTTTTATTTCTTTTGGTAATTCAATATAAGAAGAAGCTTTAAGAGGGTTTGATTTTAGAATGTGTATATCTAAAAAGATGATTTTTTTAATATTGAATCCACTTCCTACCACTGTATTATCAACATCCTCCTCTTGTCTTGATAGTTCTTCATAAACCCCACTATTCAAAAAATCTTGAAATGATGTTATAAAATGAAGATCTGTTCTCATATAAGGAGTTTGTTCTTCATCTTGTCTTTTCATATTCATTTTCACTCCCATATAAAACTTTAAAGTTTTTATTTCTTTTAATGTCTTTTTAATAAATTTTTCAACATCGGGTTTCACTATTTCAATTGATTCAGCTATTGATGATGGACTGGGTTCTCCAAATTGAAAAATCCTTATTTTTATATGCCCTTTAAATGCCTCATCAGTGTTTTTAATATAATAGTCTCCCTTTACTTTAAACTCATTTTTCTTGTGTTTTTGTGATTGAAGATGTTGATTATAACTACTCTTCAAAACATCCTTTGAACAGATATCACAATGTTTTCTTTCCAACTCAAGAGGAGATATTTGATGAAATAGATTAAATGTGTGTTTGTTGGTTCGGAGGTGTTTTCTATAATGTTTATATTCGTGATTACAAACATCGCAGTACGTTGTATTCACCATATTTATAGAATAAAACTTTGCTTAAACTAAAATTTTCTTGATGAAAATTTCGTTTAATTTATAGGTGAATCTGTGCTTAAAAACATTTTATCCTCCAACTTTTTCACTTAATAAATACAATGTTTCAAGACACAAAAGACAAGTTTCAATCAATCTCTTCATCTGTTAAAGATACTGAGAAATATGTCAAGGATGTAAAATTGAACAAAGATAAATATAACAACTATTGGATAAAAACTATTATGGTAAATAATATGAGTTCTTCAATTTCCTTCAGTGGAAGGGCTTTTAGTATACCTGGTAGAACATCAATTAAAGTATCTCTAACAAAAGTTTCTCCTCTCCTTCTAGTAATATATTCAAAACTAGAAAAAGCAATGAAACAAGAAAAAGTATCAAAGAACAAAAACCTTATGGATGAAGCTTTAGAAAGAAAAGATAAGACCATCTGTAATATGCAAGGAGAAATTTGTATTTTTTTCAACAACCCTAAAGATGTAAATCTTGATGAAATAAAGGATGTTAATATATCAGGTGAAATGACATTTCGTTCAATAGTAGTTAACGATAATTTTAAAATTACCTTTAATATAAAAAATGTTGTCGTTGAATCTGATAATGAAAAAAGTATATCGATATCGATGGTAATATACAACTGAAAGTATAGATGAATTTCAGTTTAAGTAAAGTTTTACTTTATAAATATGCTAGACTTTCCTGATTCTCCATATGACAAATTTGAGAATTGTCCTGCGTGTGAAAGACAGGGATTAAACACAGAGTCAAAAGCCTATAAACAATGTATATTCTGTGATTATCTTCTAATTAATGATAATAAAAAATATAAAAAGGAAAATAATTCTTTTAGATTTACACCAAAAATGAATTACTTTACAAGATTGATTAGAGAAATGAATGTAAAGTATGAGGATGATAACACACCTTTCCTTACAAGGGAAGAAACTGAACGTATAAGAGAAATGTTCAAAGGATTGTTGTTGTATATTATTCATGGATGTAATTTTCAGGGAAATATCAACACAAGATATTGTATAAATAAAATAATGGATTATCTTGAAATTAAACCTGAACTTAGGATAAAATATAGAGTTTCTAAAAAAGCCAATAATAAATTAAATAACCTGTTTTTCAAATATATAAATGAATGATTTTTTACCTATTTGGGAAAATAAGATAAAATTTAACAACCATAAAAATCTCCCAAATTCATTAAGATGTCTCATAGTTGGTTCAAGTGGATGTGGAAAAACCTGCTTACTTTTAAAAATGCTCCTCACTCCCAACTTTTTAGATTATGATAATTTAATAATTTTCACAAAGTCGAGTTTTCAACCAGAGTATCAACTACTCTCACAAGGTTTTAATGCTGGTCTTCAAAAAGAAGATATAATAGGTTTATTTAAACGTCAAAAAACCTAAATGATTATAACATTGAAGATATAATTCAACTATTTTGTGATACACAGAGATGTAAAAAGAAATCAAATCTTATAACTTGTATTCTTAGTGATAATACGGATGATATACCGTCTCCCCAAGATTTGGATAAATCAAAAAAGAACCTCGTTATCTTTGATGATTGTGTTAATGAGAGAAACCAAACGGTAATGGACAGCTACTACACAAGAGGGAGGCATTCTTCTTGTAATTGTATTTATCTTAGTCAATCGTACTTTCAACTTCCTCGTCGTTCCATCAGAAACAATGCTAATACTTTTATTTTATTCAAGTTAAATTCAATAGATATCAATAATTTTTGGAGAGATAATTGTTCTACATTATGTAGTAAAAAGAAATTTGAGGATTATATGAAGCACACGACTGAAAAATATAAATATATTGTTGTGAAACAAGATGAGATATTAAGGGATATATTTTTTGTTTTATAAACAACTACATATATAAATGACAACTATTATTATAAATCTTGTGGGTAAATCTGCTTCTGGAAAAAACTTTCATAAATCAAGGTTCTTGTGTAGTACAAATGAGAATATTGTAAATTTACTTAAAAAACACCCCGTGATACGCATTGTATCAACAACAACTAGAGCAATAAGACCTGGAGAAGTAAAAGGTGAAGATTATCACTATATTTCAGTGGAGGAACATATGCGATTGAGGAATGAAGGACAAATATTTGAGGAGGTTTCTCTTGGTACAACAAAATATTCACATTGTAAGAGTGAGTTAAAGAAACTAAAATCTGGTGGTGTTGGGATATTAGAAACTAATCCAGAAGGAACGAGACAAATTATTAAATATCTGAGCGGAGTGAAGATTTTATCATTCGGTTTTGATGTTGATGAAGAAACTCAACACAAACGTATGAAAAGCAGAGATGCAAGGATTAGTGAAGAAGAAATTACAACTCGCATTAATGTTAATAAAGAATTTGATGAAATATTTAAAGAAAAGGATTTATTTGAACACATCTACTTGAATGATGAAGAAAAGGAAAATTTCCCTGTTGATCTTTACAATTCATTAAATGATATTTTACAATAAATAAATGGATACAAAAGAAAGAGCAAGAAGATTTAAGGAACATCAAGAGTTGGTTTCAAAAGTTGTAAAACAACAGGAAGACATAAAGAAGAAACGCAGACAGAAACTAACGGGCGAAGAAGCATTTGAAAAAAACAAGAGAAATTTTTTAAACCACTTTTAAAAACTTCCCAAGAAAAATGAAAGATGTTTCCACAGTTCCCACAGTAGAATATACTCCTAGAAAGCTTCAAATGTTAAAAGATTTCAGTCAAATGACGGAGGAAGAATTAGAGCATTTAGGAGAATTAGAATATGATGATGAAGGTTTATTTCAACAACTGGAAGAGATTAATCAACCCCTGATTATATTGTGAATGCTGTTCAAAACAATGAATATTCAGCGGATTCAAAAACCAAAGCAGGACTCATTCCAACAGAACAACCAGCAATATTTCATCTTGTTCAAGAAAAGGTATTGATATTTAATGATGAATTAAGGTTCTTAAGTTCTGCTCAACCCCTGTTAAACTAACTCCGAGATTAATGTTTCTTCTCACAAAAGATGGAAGACAAGGTTCAACTGTGAGGGATGAATCAAAGTATATTGATAAACCATTGGATATGGAAAATAATGATGATAGAGTATATATTGATTTGCTGAACACTCTAAATTATAAGGTTATTCTTTCTGGTAAAAGTAGGAAGAATGAGAAGGAGAAACACATTATTCAGGCTTTAAGTATCCTTGGTTCAGGTATTAGTTTTCTTCCAAATGACCCATCGCAATTAGTTAATAGACTGTTATTGTTGTTCGGCAGTAAGAAGGCTGGAAATAACAATTGTTTTAATGAAGCATCAGCCATTTTAGACCAGTTGATGAACATGAAAATAATTAATAAATCTCAATATAAAGACATTTTATCTCATATTAAATAAGATGAGAAGCACAATCCTGAGTTTTAATTTCACAACAAGCGACCACACATCTTCATTCCCATACCCACTACAACTTGACACAACAAAAGAATATGAGGCATCTTTATTGTCCATGGAGACTTATAATACCTTATTTAATATAACCGAGAAAAATGACAAGTTTAGTTATAATCCGGGAAGTGGATACAAAACGATAACAGTCTCACCCGGAGCATACGAGATTTCTCAAATATCTTCCGAAATTGCTCGTCTTATGAAAGAACAGGGTGATGAACCAAAAAATATTGTTATAAACATTCAAAAACATACTTCAAAATCAACGATTAAAGTTAAAAATAACTACAAGGTTGATTTCACAATTGATAATTCATTTAGAGAGTTATTAGGTTTCTCCTCAAAAAAGATTGAAACTAATGGGACGTTTTACAGTGATAATGTCATTCAAATATCCTCAGGAATAAATTCGGTGTTAATTCACTGTGATTTGATTGATGGTGCTTATAATGATGGATTAAAAACAAATACAATATTTTCATTCAGCGCATACTCAACCCCAATTGGTTATAAATTCAATATGGAGCCTAAAAATTTGGTTTATCTACCTGTGTCAGGAAAAACCATACACAGAGTAAATTTTAGGATAACCGACCAAGATAATCGTGTGATCTCTTTTAATGGAGAAGTTATATCCATCAGAATTCACCTACGTGAAGTTTTTCAATAAATAAATACGATGGTTATTGTGAGGAAGCACGAGTTGGGAAAATATAAAATAATTACAGGGGATGGGATGTTCCTTTCCCCGTACTACAAGGGTGAAGGTATGTATCTTGGTAGAGGATACTATAAACCTAAGAGACAAAGGGGTGTCGGACATCAATTTAGAGGAGATGGGATAATTGATACTCTCATGGGTATTGGTTCAACTATTCTTAAACATAAAGACTTAATTGGTTCAACTGCTTCTGCTGTGGGAAATGTAGCAGGTGCTGTAAAGAGTATAAAAGATGCTCAGAAAGAATCTCATAAATTACAAGCAATAAAAGAAATTAAGAAAGGTAAAACTCAGTTGTCCCCCAAGAACGACAGAAAATAATTCAAATACTTGGATCAGGGTTTCAAAAGTTTTAACATCTTTTTTCCTAAATAAATACAAGTATGGAAGCAATTGATAGTATCTATGATTTGGATGATACTATTATTATCTCAAACTCCACTAAAAAGAAGATTACTTCAAGGTAAATGCAATAACTGGAACAGACTGGAATACAAATGGTACAAAAAGTTTTGAAATAAATAATCAACAAACCTATTTGAATCTCTCCGAAAGTTTCTTGTTGTGTAAATTTAAATTCACTAAGGCTGGGAATAACACAAACGCTACACTTGTAAATGATTTCTTCTGGAAAATGTTTGATAGTGTGCGATTGTATATTGGAACACAAGAAGTTGAAGCGGTTGATTATGTCTCTGCTGTATCTGAAATGATGAAATTTACACTCTATACATTCAGTGATAGAATGGGAAAGGGGTCTGTCGAAGGTTTTATTCCTGATATGTCAACGGGAACAAACACAGACCCTGGATATATTCAAAGGAAAGGAATGTATAATGATGATACAAAAGCAGAAAATAGTTTTACTGTGGCAGTTCCTCTTAAAGGTATATTTGGATTTTGTGATTATGATAAAGTTCTGTATGGTCTTAAAATTAGATTTCAACTACAAAGGAATGATAATGAAAATAGATTGCTTTTTGGTGTTGGTAATGCTTTTGGTGATCAGAATAAATTTGTAATTGAGGAGATGAGTTGGTATATCAGTGAATATACTCCTAATCTTAAAACAGAAGAGATGTTGAATCGAAGACTTAACTCAAAGAGACCACTCAGTGTATCATACCTCAAAAGAAGATGTCAACACGTTAAACTCAATCAAACTACTTACACGTGGAATTTGGGTGTTCTGGAAGGAAAGCCACGATATCTGTGGATGATTTTTAAAAAGCCAGATGGTGATACTGCGACTGATAAGAATAATGCATTGAGTGATAATGCTAAGGTGAAACAACTTCGCGTTTCTCTAGATGGAACATTTTATCCACGAGATAGATTGGAAATTAATTGGGAAAAAAATGATTTTGCTGAAGCATACAAGTCTTACCAAAAGGTGTGTGAAAGTAATGGAAATAAAGAACCTATTTTGGATATGACAGCATTTAAAAGTTTGTATACAATCTATACGTTTGACCTGAGCGCTCAAAAAGAAACTATAAAGTCTAATCGAGTGGATACTTCCCTATACATTGAAAGAGGAGAGAGTGAAGAAGTTGATACATATTGTTTGCTTTTGGAAGAAACAGAATTGCAGATTAATACAGATAATGGTGTGATGATTAGTCTCACATAATTTTTTGTTAAATAAATGAGTGGCAAAGTACCAACTGGGGTATATGTTAATCAAATCAATCTTCATAAACTATCATCTTGTGTTCAAAATCAAAAGCCTTGTACGATTAACGTTAATACAATTCAGAGAAAAGGAGCAGTAAGAATTGATGTTTTGCTCACAAGAGAACAGGTTAAAATCTTGAATGACACTGGCTCACTTAAAATTAAAATGACAAAACCAATGTTGAAAAAATATTCAATAAGAGAGACGAGTGGAGGATTTCTCCCATTTCTAATTCCTTTATTTGCTGGTTTAAGTGCGGTTGGAGCATTGACGGGTGGTATTTCAACAGCGGTCAAAACTGCCAACGAAAGGAAGGCTCAACTCCAGGCTCAAAAAGAATTGGAAAGACATAACAAAGAGTTGGAGAAACAAATTAGTGGAAGTGGTGTAATTGTAGATTTTGCTGAAAAACTTGAAGGTCTGCCTGATAAAGCGAGATTGTTAGTTGGAGATATGCTTTCTTCTATAGCACAAGCAGGTGTAAAATTAACGAAAAGAGGTAATGGATTATATCTTTCTAATAAATAAATGAGCATTGATGAGTGGTTGAAAGAATTTGGAAAGAATACAACATCAAATTTACAACTTGCCAAATATTGTAAGAAATTAAAAATTCATAATGTGGTTATTTGTATGAGAGATGAATTAACAAATGTGTCGAAACATACAAAGAATATTATTATGAACTTAGAAGATAATGATGGGAACGGTTCTCATTGGGTTTGTATTTTTAATAGTCAAGACAAATATTATTTTGATAGTTTTGGTCTTCCACCACCTGTTGAAGTCATAAAATTCTTACAGAATGGTGTTTATCAAACATTTCAAGTCCAAGAATTAAATTCCAAGTGTTGTGGTCAATTATGTCTATATGTGTTATTTCAACTCAACAAAAATAAAAAATTTTATGATATTATTTTTAATCTAATATAAATGACTTATGTTGGTAAAGATGGTTCTATCTTTGGTGTATCTCAAGAACTGGATATTGATTTATCAAATTATTACACAAAGGCACAGGCTGAACGACATAAATATAATATAAACAAAAATATTAACATGAAAAATGCTTATAAATTAAAAAATTATCCAAGCCCGACTGACGCAAATGACTTGGTGAGATTAAGCGATTTATCACAATATATATACTTAAATAAAACGGCTGTGTATTCTAAAGATACAGAAGTGTTGATATTATCTCCAGGTCATACAGAATTCACAGTTCGAATTAAAATAAATTTTTATAAAGAAGGGCGTATCGTTTGTATGAGAATAGAACAATGGGGGTATGATATGAATGATTTAGGGTATAATTGGTCATTTAAAATTAACCTCGAAGACCTGGAACAATTAAATCAGTCTCGTAAGGAAGAATATTATCCACTTGGTATCGAGAATGAGTTTTGTGGAGCCACGATTAGTAAACAACAAATAAAAAGAATTTAATAAGGGTAAATATAATAATGGTTTTGCCCTTGTTTATCTCATGAAAACAGAAAAAACAGGATTATATATAATAAGTAAGGAAATACAAAATGATTTAACTATGGGAAGATGGGGAGGTGTTTCGTGCCATAATATTATTCTAACATATATTTCTAATACATAAATGACAGCAAGAAGGCTTCAAGAAAATTATCATTTCTGTGTTCAAGCATACCTTCAAGAAAAGGGTATTCGGTATTTTAATAAATATGTTCTACAACATAAGAATGAGGTATTTTCAATAAAAGATTGGCATTATGCTGATGTTGATAAACCAACAACTTTAGATTTAATTAGAATGTTAAATAATGAAAAAATTATAAGGTTAAGAAAAGGTAAGGCTCTTTTAGAAATTCAAAAGAAATTTTATTGGTATCCTGTTGTAAAAAAAATTATTTTGGATACAGGAATAACAAGAAATCCTGATGAATATATGTATAATATTCTATGGGGTGTAAACGATTCAAGTATAGTAAGGGATGAGGAAGGAGTTGAAGAAGAGAGGGAAGAGGAGGAAAAGGAGGAGGAGGAGAGAGAGAAGGAGGAAAGAGAGAAGAGAGAGAGGGAGGAAAGAGAGAGAATAAATAAATATTATAGTATGGAAACCAGTGAGATTCAAAAACGAATAGAGGTATTACAGAAAATAACTCAACCCACCGAGGAGGAATACAAAGAATTAACAAGTCTATTTGCAATACTTTCAACAAAACTATTAGCATCGTCAAGCTATTCATTTTAATTCAAGTTTTTTCTTAAATAAATGGAGGAGAGAGTGAAGGCATTTCTAAGGATTCTTTATGTTTTAAAAATTAAGATTCAAATGTGCATGTTGGAAACTAAAAAGGTTTTTGCACTCTGCAGAAATTTTTCTCATAAATAAATGAGTTATTGTCTCAAATGTAAAAAGAAAACTAATACTAAAAATATTTCATATATTAAAAGTAAAAATAACAGGGTTATACAAAAAGGTATATGTTCGGTGTGTGGTTCAAAAAAATCAATTTATCTCCAAACACAAACTCGGAGGAGATATACAAAAGTTTTTATCAGGAAGTAAATTTACAACTACTGGAATACCAGGGAATTACATCTTCCAGGTTATTCTTTCTGTGGTCCAGGCACAAACTTGGATAAAAGATTAGATGAGGCAGACAATCCTAAATCCTGGAGTGAACCAATCAATAGAGTTGATGAAGTGTGCATGAGACACGATATTGATTATGGGAATACCACAACGTTGGAAGAAAAGCATGAAGCCGATAGAGAAATGTTATATAATTTGTCTCTGATACAAAATCCAACCTTGAGAGAAAAAGTTGATAGGTTCATCGTGAAGAAGATGATTAGTGCTAAATTGAAACTTGGACTTGGAAATTCAAAAAACTTATAGGCTCTAATGATGCCATTAAGACTGAAGAGCAATTAGCTGATGAATTACATAAACCAATATTCACAAAGTTTCAGAGAAGGAAAGTTTATTCCAAGGAAGTTGATTATATCTGGTCTGCTGATTTGATTGAACTCAATAATGATAAGGGGTACAAGTATGCTTTAACCGTTATTGATTTGAGGAGTAGATATGCGTGGGTTGTCCCTTTAAAAAACAAAACAGGTAATACTCTTATGTTAGCTTTTCAACAGATATTTAATAAAAGTAAGAGAAAACCGAAGAAATTGTGGACTGATGAGGGTAGAGAGTTTTATAACAAGACATTTATGAATTTTCTAAAAAATAACAGTATTACATTATACAGTACCTTTAATGAAGGGAAGGCAGTTGTTGTTGAACGTTTTAATCGTACCTTAAAAGAGAGACTATATAAAAAATTCACACAACTCGGTTCACAACAATGGTCATCTTTTATTCAGGATATTGTGGATAAGTATAATGACACGATTCACACATCAACGAATATGAAGCCATCAGAAACATTTACAAAATTAAAATATGAAAAAGAGATTAATGTCAGAAAACCTAAGTTCAAAGTTGGTGATATCGTAAGAATATATAGGTGGAAATCTCATTTTGAAAAGGGTTTTACTGAACGATGGACGAAAGAACTTTTAAATTGTTGATGTAATAGATACAGTTCCTTGGACTTATAAAATATATGATTTGGAAGGGGAAGAGATTTTAGGTTCATTTTATTCACAGGAATTACAAAAGACAAAACTAAGCAGATAATACACCTTTGTGGACACTAGAGGGACAAGTATATAATGTGTGTCAAGGGGGACGTTCTTAGATCTGTGAACCCCAAACACAGAATCCTCAACTGAATAGTCAAGGCTTAACTTTTGTTTGTGTGTGTGTGTGTAATGGGAGCAATAGGTTGGCGCTTCACTCCCTCCTACTATACACCGTTGTGGACACTCGAGGGCCAAGTCCGAGGTGTATAACAGTATATAATGTGTGTCAAGGGGGACGTTCTTAGATCTGTGAACCCCAAACACAGAATCCTCAACTGAATAGTCAAGGCTTAACTTTTGTTTGTTGATGTGTATGTGTGTGTGTCCCAACCCTCACATTCAAAATCTCAACACCAACCCTCACATTCAAAATCTCAACCCCAACTCAATCCTCGCCCAACACAATGTCTTTTTCAAAATGAGATTTCCACCTATATATATATATTTTTACGTTTTTTTCTTCTTCCAATTCTGTCTTTTAAGGCTTTCAGGTTTGATGACGTAGAAAGGGGGAGTAAGCCTGCACTTTCTTCCCAGAACTTTCTTGATCTTGCTCCCATCAAGCACCATCCGACAAAGAACTACATCGATAGGTTTAGATCCCAAAGAGTGATAGCAACTCCAAAAGTCTCCAAAATATAAATAAATAAAATAATAATAATAATAAATAAATAAATAAATAAATAAAAGCCCCCAAAAAAGTTTCAAGTGTCCAACATAAACCCAACTTTCCAAGTCTTCAAGGTATAACCACATTCCCGTTGAGTTTCCAAGATATGTATCACATTGTGAGTTATCAATCCAGAACCCACATTTCAAGTATTCAAAGTAAAACCAACTTACAAAGTCTCTTAAGGATAACTCATTTACTGATTTTTTCAAAATTTGTGAGTCTCCAAGGTAGGCCCCATATTTAGAACCATCTTGGCAGAACCCTTTTCCTGAGTCTCCAAGGTAGTTATTTAAACCATCAAGGCAGAACTCATTTACTGATTTTTTCAAAATTTGTGAGTCTCCAAGGTAGGCCCCATATTTAGAACCATCTTGGCAGAACCCTTTTCCTGAGTCTCCAAGGTAGTTATTTAAACCATCAAGGCAGAACTCATTTACTGATTTTTTCAAAATTTGTGAGTCTCCAAGGTAGGCCCCATATTTAGAACCATCTTGGCAGAACCCTTTTCCTGAGTCTCCAAGGTAGTTATTTAAACCATCAAGGCAGAACTCATTTACTGATTTTTCAAAATTTGTGAGTCTCCAAGGTAAAACTTGTATTCTGGCTCATCAAGGTATAACTTGTTCAGTGGGTATTGTCTTGATAACTCACAATGAGTACTATTGCTGTAAAACTCTTTTTCAGGATTTTGCTGGTCTCCAAGGTATAACTCTTTGGTTGGGTCATCAAGGACGAACTCGTTCTGTGGGTCTTGGTCGCTCATAAGGTCTTCAACCAAGCCAACAATTTCGCCCCAAGTTGTAGCAAAAGCAGTATTTTCATTTCGTATTTCAGACACAATTTCCTGTGAGAGAAAATAATAATGTATTAATTAAGTTATTTAATTATTAAATGAGTATGCTTCAATCAAAGTTTGAAAATAGGAAAATAAAAAATCTTACCTCAATAGATAAGAGGTTTGAATCCAGTTCATCAACTTGAAGGTTTAGTTCCATAGAAGACAGAGAGTTCCAAGGAACACCAAAGTCATCCCACTCAAGGTCTTCAACCAAGCCAACAATTTCCCCCAAGTTGTAGCAAAAGCAGTATTTTCAGATACAATTTCCTGTGAGAGAAAATAATAATGTATTAATTAAGTTATTTAATTATTAAATGAGTATGCTTCAATCAAAGTTTGAAAATAGGAAAATAAAAAATCTTACCTCAATAGATAAGAGGTTTGAATCCAGTTCATCAACTTGAAGGTTTAGTTCCATAGAAGACAGAGAGTTTGAGACAAGCACACAGAACACCATTGCCAGCAAGAACAAATGTTTAAAATGGAGCCTGGGTTTGAAGCTTTTATAGAGAAAGACTGGTGGGTGTGGTTTCCTTTGGAAATTCCCTGGGCAAGCCTAGGCAAGCCTTCATTGGGAAATTTTTCAAAACCATAACATCCTGTAATTTTCTAGTGATTTCTTTGTGAGTCAGAGATGAACTGGAAATGATGTAAGAGTGGGCGGGGCTTAGCAAAAGTGGGCGGGGCTTAGGAAAAGTGGGCGTGGCTTAGAAAAAATACCTTATGAAAAGTGGGCGGAGCTTAGCAAAAGTGGGCGGGGCTTAGGGAAAGTGGGCGTGGCTTAGAAAAAATACCTTATGAAAAGTGGGCGGAGCTTAGCAAAAGTGGGCGGGGCTTAAAGAAAAGTGGGCGGGGCTTAACAAAAAATAACCTGTGGCTCAGGAGGTGGTCAAACAAGAGCATTAAGAGAAGTTTATCATTTCGTAATGGCACAAAAGGGGTATCTTAAAAAATATAAAGATTCAAATGTTTTGTTTGTCAATATTTTAGATGGGGATTATTGTGCAAAGAAAATTAAACTATTGAAGGAATTTGAGAATGAACAAATCTTTATAGGTTCAATGAGTGAGCTGTTCAACCCCCAGGTGTTCAATTCAATGAGGTTCAACCTCCAAGTTAAAAGGGGGGACAAATAAATATACCTTGGGATAAAAAGGGGATTTATTTTTAGGGAAAAAAAATATAAATCGCTGAAAATCCCCCATTCATTTACATGGGGAAAAGTGAGCCAGAATCAGTATTCTTACCCTACTTATATCATACCATACAAAACGCACACACACACACACCCTGGGCCAGAGGGTACCGAGGGCTGCGTCACGTACACCAGTCTTGAGGACCAAGCCAAAAACAGCAGCTTACATGGGACTAGCTGTACACGAGGTGTCTGGTATTATGCCATCAGACATGCGTTTGTGACTCTGTGGGCGATGTGATGCTGGGAGGGAAGGCCAGAGCTTTTGCGGACTCCCTCTTGCAAGTTTCCGGCTTTTGGGGATGAGAGAGGTCAAGTGTTGTGGTATCATGGCGAATACAATGGCATCGGTGTGAGTGAGAACGAAGTCATGGACGGCAGCTTTTTTAATGGGCTGGAGAACCGGGCACATGGCGCTCGGAGTTGAATCCGAATGACATGCATATCGGTCACTATCTGGTGTCCTTGCCTTACCTAGCGGCTGGTTTGGTTTTGCCGATTCTGTCCCATAAAGGAGGGGTGAGATCTGAGAAGGATGGGACCGAAAGAGAAGAGACCGAGACTGATCGTACACCGGAAGCCACACGTGAGGTTGATTTAAATCACCTCGATCCACAGTGCCTTCAGAAAGTATTCACACCCTTTGATTTTTTTTACATTTTGTTGTGTTGCAGCCTGAATTTGAAATGGATTACACCGAGATTTTTTTTTTGTCACTTTGAGATGGATTAAACACAATTCTCCATAATGTCAAAGTGGAATTAATAAAAAAATGAACAAATTTATTTAAAATGAAAAGCTGAGTCTTGAGTCAATCGGGATTCAACCCCCTTGCTATGACACTCCAAATTGAGCTCAGATGCATCCAATCTCCTTTGATCATCCTAGAGATGTCTCTTCAACTTGATTGGAGTCCACCTGTGGCCAATTCAATTGATTTATAAAGAAACACACCTATATATATATATATATGTATATGTGTATATATATATATATATATATATATATATATATATATATATATATATATATATATATATATATATATATATATATATTGTTGCGAATTTGTGCCCCGCCGGCGTGCGAACGACCGCGTGTAACCAATAGCGGCCGCTTCGCCCACTGAACGTGCAATTCAGTCGTGACCCTCTCGGAACAATGTAGGGAGCTAGTCACGGGTGGGGGTTTAACCTCACCACAACTCGGTCCGCATTCTACCCGAGTGAAATAGGGTCCGATCGCCGAATGGTCGATTTACCTAAGTACCTGCGCGGATAGCGTACCGAGGAGTTTTACCACGCCACAGGTCGACTCCGGACACGAACCGCTTAAGCGGCTCGTTCCGTACTACAGGGATAACCGAGCAGAGTTATCGTTGACCTTGACGGTTCAGATTAGTTACCGGGTGTTATAAACCCACTATTAATCCCTTATGTGATGTAAGATGGAGATTCAAACAAAGGAAAGGACGCAGCGAAACGGGGAACAATAATTGGACCAGCACATTTATTCCATGCCACACGGCAGCACGGAAGGCACGTGTATTACAGTCAAACAAGAAAACACAATAAAAGCAAATGAAGAGACACACGTAGATCTACAACCGAATAATGCAATTCACACGGCAACACTTATAACAGTTCTACTTCACCAGACTGGCGCCACACACACGTTTACACAGAACCCAAAAGAAATGGAAGTCGCGACTTCCCTTAGCGCGTCGTCCAGCCCTTGGCGACCGTAACTCCGAGTCCCTCCGGCGTGGTCCACTGGGCTCGTGCCTCGCACCTGCACGTGTCGTCTGCCCGACAGGGACGAACGAACAGAACCTCCGACCAGGAACAATCACCACAACTCTCGACAATTCCCCTTCAGGGACAAGGGAACAGGGACAAGGGAACGACGTTATTGTCGACCTTCACGCCAACACCTTTTGTAGGGTGGGCTCCATCCTTCGCCCCGCCCTATTTCTGGTCCACCTCCCTTCTGGAAGCTTCCTAAAAAGGGGCGTGCCCTCTCGTTCCCCCCTCCCCGCGCCGTGCGGGGGACGAGGAAAGTCAGTTTTGGCTCGGGGCCAGGGAATTATTCCCCCAAAATGAGGCCCCCACCTTTTTTCACCTTTGACTTCTGGCTCAAATCGCACCTCCCCCATGCCAAAGCGCAGGAAAAGCAGGAGGGAAAATCCGGCGGGAGACATTTAAGCGGGAGTTTTGGGCGGGAGATGCCCCTTCGCACCCTTGTTGCTGCTGCCACTCCGCTCCTTTCATCCGTCCCGCGGAGATCGTGACCGCACGGTACTCGTTGAATGGAGAGTGGCGAAGATGGTGGTAGCGTAGTTGTGGAAGGTGGCGTCGTGGTGTGAATGGCGTGATTGTGGGCGTCGTGTCGTGAATGGCGTGATCGTTGAGATGTTGGTTGTGGCGATATTCGTGGTTGTTCTTGCACCAAAGTAACGACAGCAAAAGAAAAAGGGCTAACTGAAGAATCGCAGCCCGAATGGATCACATATATTCCCTCGAAACAACGGGTTTGGGATAACTACACATGAACTTACCGATATATCTCACCTGAGGACCCTTTATGGTGTAATGCGAATTTCCACAGCCGTAACAATATAAAAGGTCCCACAGCTGACAGTGCATTTCAGTGTAGAAACTCTCCCGTGAAGTCCAAGGAACTGTCCGTAGAACTCTGAGATAGAAATGTGAGGAGGCATAGATCTGGGGAAGGGTGCAAAACGATTTCAAGAGTGTTGAGAGTTCCCAAGAGCACAGTGAGCTCCATCATTAGGAAATGTACCTTGGTCAGGGAGGTGACCAAGAACCCAATGACCACTCTGACAGAACTACAGAGTTCCTTGGCCAAGGTGGGGGAACCTGCTGGAAGGACAACAGTCTCTGCAACAATTCACAAATCTTGGCTTTCTGGGAGAGTGGCCAGATGGAAGCCACATCTGAGAAAAAGGCACATGACAGCACACCTAGAGTTTACAAAAAGGTTTGTGAAAGACTGAGAGCATGAGGCAAAATATTCTGTGGATTGATGAGATGAAAATTGAACTCTTTCATCTGAATGCAAAGCGCTATGTCTGGTAATCGAGCACAGCTCATCGCCCATCTAACACCATCCCTACCGTGAAGCATGGTGGTGGCAGCATCATGCTTTGGGGATGCTTTTCAGTGACAGGGATTGGGAGACTTGTTTGGACAGAGGGAACAATGAATGGAGTAAAATGCATGCAAATCCTTGAGCGGAACCTTCTTCAGATTGCAAAAAGACCTTCGACTGTGGCGAAGATTTATGTTCCAACAGGACAATGACCCGTAGCATACAGCCAAAGCAACACTGAAATGGCTTCAGAACAAGAACATGAAAGTCCTTGAGTGGCCCAGACAAATTTATATTTAAACCATTTTTAATTCATGCTGTAATACCACAAAATGTGTAAACGGTTGAGGGGTGTGAATACTTTCTGAAGGCACTGTGCATTGGGAGGTTGATCCACATCGTTGAGGAGGTCACGTGGATCTAAATCATTGTCACTTGGGGATTGAGGAGGGGGGAGGCAGAACACGGATGGAGGTGGGGTAGAGGTGTGGCTTGTCCCATGATTTGTGCTTACTTGCTGTGGTTAAGCTGGATCTTCAAAACCGGGAGGGCTCTGTTGGTGGCAGCACGGATGGGGAGACAGCTTGGTCCATCAATCATATCGTGGTTGCTTGCTCTGGTTAAACTGGATGCTTCGGGGCCGGAGTGGTGTGGGGTGGCTCCGTCGGGTGTGGCACGGATGGGTAGACGACTTGGCCGAATGATTCATGGTTCTTTGCTGCGATGAATATGGATGCTTCAGGACAGGGGAGGGCTCCATTTGGCCTTGTATATTCGTGGGTGGTGGTGGTGGTAGTGGTGGTATTTGTGGTGGTGTCCAGTGGTAGTGGCACAATTGTGATTTTGTGCACATGTTGTGATCACACTTGTTGCACTTCTGTACACACATTGTGTGTGACATATACATATTATATACACGCTTTATACATGACATTATACACATCATATCCAAGCCCATAATCCACTCACTGGTAGCGATGGTCAAATGTTTTGGGAGAGCACGCCAGTCTGCAAACCTCCAGGCCTCGCACCAGGCCATGTCCTCGAGAGTTTCTGTACAGGGATCAGCAAGCTATCAGCTCTTTGGGCAAGTTGATCAGAAAGTTTCTGTGCATGCGTGCCAAGCATCCTGGGACGGATTATGTCATTTTGAAATTCACATACTCTGTGAGAGAAAAATAAATTAATATGAAGAACTGCAACACAGGATGAAATCATTAGGTGCTTCAAGTCTATGCAATGGTTGTTGACTGACAGTTTGTCCATGCTCTATCCTTTTTTAAATGCTGAGCGTCAAGCAAGTAAGCAGCACGTATAATTTGTCAAGTCTTGGCCCGGCCCCGGTTCAAACCACGGATCTCCCAATGTCAGAGCAGGTGCTCCAATCATTACGCGACGGATCCCCATGAACCATTGAACAATATTTCCCGGTTACAAATAATTAAAACACAATTTCTTTGAATTGTTGTACATGTTTAATTAATATATTTCCTCACTTCTAAAGATCTCGTAATGAAAGGTTTTTTTTGTTATTTGTTTCGATACCAAGTCGAGTCTGATGAAAGAGCTGGAACACTCAATGGATTAGGATACAACAATATACGGAACAGTGGGGGGTTGGTTGGGGGGACACCAACAGCAGGGTTACGAGGAAGACTTTGGGGGGGTAGAGGAGGACACATGGTGTGGACAAGACGGATACAGGAGCACACTTTCTTCGGGAGGAAAACTGGAAATTTGGGAGGGGGAGGGGTTGGTGTGATGGGTGTAGAAAAGATCATGGTTTTAGATTGGGGATGACCAGAGATGGTGGTGAACAGCTGCATTGAAGACCAGGAGGGAAAAATGAGATTGAAGAGAATGTGGAAGTTGGTTTGAGCAGTGATCCTGAATTTTGGTAGTTTAGCCAGAAGGAGGTTGATGGTGGACCTTGTGCACCCTGCATGAACCTGGGGGGGGTGGGGGGGGGACAAAGTATGGAAAGAGCAGAGGATGCAAGACCAGAAAGGAGGTGGAATAAGCCAGATATCACCAACCTGTCTGCAGTGGGAAAGTGATGGGCCCACAGACTTAGCTTCATCATGGGAGATTCCAATGATCGTGAAGGCCTTGGTTATTTTTACAACTTGAGGCAGAGGGGCATGCATGTACTATTCAGATCCAAAACCACCCTGAATACTTGTTCTTTATTCTCGATCCTCATGACAGCAAATGTACCAAAAGTCATTTTACCTGGCTCTTAAATTATTAACGTTCATTTACGAGTATAATTGATCTTGTAAAAACGTGTCAAACGAAGGCAGCTATGACATCAAATTTTATTCTCCACCTGGAAATGCAAGTTTTCGATTGAACATCTATCGACTTTATCCGAATTTTCTTTCACCAATTCGATGTAAGTGCACTCTGTTCTTGTCATGTTGGCAAGGAAACAGATCGAACAATCGTTGGCGTTTTACAAAATTCAACTTGTGAGTGATTTCATTTGTAAATTAGGTTCTTTTTATAGAAAAAAAATCTAGTGACTCTCTCCGTCCATTTCGACCTTGTTGTGAGCAATTTCTAGTCCGATAACGATGAAGTGTCTTGATACTTGAAAATAAGGACTTGTGACATGACCTGGAAAATGTGACCTGAGACTTGGAGGAAAAAAAACAAAGTTTGTTCCAACTCTGTCATTTTATGAGTACGCTGTCAAAAAAGAGATACCATGGTGTCTTTGCATGCATTTTTTTTTCCAGTTAATAATATTTCCTTGAACATCAGCAGTTAAAAGATGATGGTGCCTCCATTGCGGGGCTATCACTTCGCTGTTGTGCGTTACATTTTAGTTTGCCGCGAGTTGCTCGGAATTGAAAAGTGTTTTGAGTTGTTCTCTCGATTTTTTGCAAATTGGTTTACCTACTCTGACCCCACAGCTGAACGAGATCTCAAAGGTGAATTGCATGCCCCAGGTGCCCAGGAACGTGGGCCGGCTCACTTTAACTTTTAAGAACAGTGTCGTGGCAGTGCAGCATGCTTCTCTAAAGGAGGCCCAAAATTTCAAGCAGTTATTGGATGGCTTTCAGAAACGTCACAAAGGTTGGTTTTTTGGGTTCTTGTTGCTCAACGTTTGTAAGCATGACTGTAGTCCGATGATAAATGCTTCTCGATTTAATTTGAAAGTCTTATTCCTCCCCGGTATATTGGTATAACTTTGACCAAATTTTAGTTGGCCTGTTCCTGTTATCTGAACTCCTGCCTCGTGAAGCAATGACTTCAGACAATTTGGGTTTGTCCATAGTTTCCAAATGTCCAGGTTGTAATTCATGTTAACATACATTGATCCATACTGTTACGTCTGAGGGGGGGGGGGTATGCATTCAAAGGGTAATTAGGATGTTTAATTAGGTATGCCATGCTGTTCGAGTTTACCAGGATCTCGATGTAATAAGTAGCAATTCAGTGGTGATAAGTTGTCTAGTAAATGTCCATTTCTTTAAGGGGGAAATGATAATTGTCACGTAATTAGATAGGGAGACGGGATAGGGTAAGTGTGTATGCGTAAACCCTTTTAGTATTCCCTGTAGGCTTGCCGTGACGTAACAGGACAGTGCTGCGGATGGCTCCGCCCCGTGATCACGATTGGCGGAAGGCGACGGCAGAGGGCCAATAAAATGGCTCGATTGGAAGTGACGAGGACTCGAGTATAAAAAGGTTCTGTTCGGGAAAAGAAGAGGAGGAAGAGTCATAAAAAGAAAACGTCTGGTCGAGGCTGTTGGTCTCAGAGCGTGCTCTCTCGTCGCGCTGGTTCGTTCCTCGATTCGTCGTGTCTCGTGGCCTTGCTGTGCCTCGTGCCTCACCTCGGTTGGCTCTGGAGTTCTGCTGGCTCGGAGTACGGGACCGAATGGCGGGCGGACCTGCCTCCCTCTTCTGCTCGCATCTTGGCGCCAGAACTGGCTCCCTGGCGGCTGTGAGCGGTCTTGGGCCTACACCCGGAGGTCGACACCACCAGGAACAGCACCACGGTGTCTCCTGCCCCTGACAAGCGCAACGCCAGCTCGTCCGGCGCCAATCCAGTGACTATTGCATCGACACCACGGGCAAGCCTGACCACCAGCTACGGTGTGTGTGTGTGTGTGTGTGTGTGTGTGTGTGTGTGTGTGTGTGTGTGTGTGTGTGTGTGTGTGTGTGTGTGTGTGTGTGTGTGTGTGTGTGTGTGTGTGTGTGTGTGTGTGTGTGTGTGTGTGTGTACCTGGTGCCTTAGAGGGTTTGAGATTTGTATATCCATTGGAATTGTTTGTGTTTTCCCCACACCACCATCCCGTCGAAACGCCCCGGATCCCTCCTCTTGCCGAGTCTTATTATTATTTCTGGTTAGAGAAATAAACATTATTAATTCAGTGAAAAGCGACACGTGCCACCTTCCTCGTCCCGTTTGCTGTAGAGTGATTAAAACCGCCATCTTTGGGATATAAAAAAATAAACCGCCTCCATCGTTTCGGCTCATTCTACGTTGGCGGGACTGTTCAAGTCCCGTGGACGTCACAATACTCATGTCATTCTCCTGCATGTTATATATGTACAAGTTCCTCCACTGGCCCTTCACTAGCGATGGCAGTGACACGGAAAGTCATGCGTGTGGGATCTACTGAGGTCTGTGATCTAAATCTCATCAACTCCAGCGTCATGGGACTCCAACAAAGTCAAAACATCAAACTATGTGACGTCTTAGAGTACGAGCTTGCACCTGTACCAACATCAATGTTCGATGAAAAGGGGGAGATGAGAATAGCAAAGACCAAGTCGACATTGAAGAAGAATCTCCAAGTGGAAATCTAAACAAGACTGGGTCCACAACCTGAAGTCACCATCTTAGATGGTTGTGCAATCCTCTGGGTTATTCATTGGCCTAACAGGGGAATTGTGCAAGACTTTGTTGACAACTTCATGAGCTACATCATGGCAAAGGTGGACAAATCAGATGTATATCTGGTATTTGACAGATATCATGATTTCAGCATCGAGTGGAACAAGATTAGCAAGAGCTGGGCAGCAAGCTAGCAGGCACCACAGGTTGAACCGCCAGACTCCACTGCCTCCACAGCTGGTGGTTCTGTCAGTAACTGAGAACAAAGTTCAGCTGATAGAATTGATTTGCCAGAATTTGATTGACGTTAGTCAACAGAGAAAGCAGAGCCAACGCAGGCTCATCATTACGGGACAGGAGTCTACCCCAGTGGAAATACACCACAGAGCCCAAAGGTGTCGCACTGATTTGAAGACGACGCATGAGGAGGCAGATGTCATCATGATTCAGCAAGTTGCCGAAGATCGCGCAAAATGCATCACAGTCATCTGTGATGATACTGATGTGTTCATCTTGCTGTGTATCACTTCGCAGAACTTCATCTGCAATGCTGCGTAACAATGGAAGCAATATGTCCTGGCCGATCGTTGATCGACATTGGGACCACTGCCAGGATGGTGCAAGACCTACTAGCTTTACACGCACTGACAGGTTGCGACACCATTGCCCAGATGTATGGTAGAGGTAAACTGACTGGCAAGAAGACACTTGCAGCAGGTGAGCAGAAGAACTTCAAAAACTTGGGAATGTGGATGCATCTATTGACGGTCATCACCGAAGCCACTGTGTTCATGGCTGTTTGCTATGGTCGCAAGGAGAGAAGCAACATGTCTGATGTTCGCAAAGAGGTGTGGTCTATGAAGATGACGAAACCAAATGCCATCAAAGCACCAGACCTAAAGGCTCTGCCACCAACTACAGAGTCCTTTGAACAAAACGTGCGACACGCTCATATCCAGGCAGCAATATGGAAGTCAGCTGCTGAGCTGCAGCCACCACCTCTGGATCCCACACAGTACGGATGGAAACGTGATGAGGCATCAAGATCATTACTTCCAATTCTGCTGCCGTCCAACGTCGCTTTTGCACCACCAGAGATCTTGGAGCTAATACGATGTGGATGTTCCTCCGACAAGCAATGCTCCACAGCTCAATGCCGCTGCACAGCAGCCAAGTTACCATGCACAGTTTTCTGTACGTGCCATGGAGATACTGGCTGCAGGAATGAGCGCACCAAGGCAGCTGCTGCATTTGCCCTTGATGATGATGATGATTCTGACACTGAATGAGACACCAAGCACTGAAGTAGCCTTCATAAGATTTACAAACCTGTTTTTTTATATATATATGAACATTTGATTTACACAGGAATGTCTTCTTTTGTTCATGCTGTTGGCTGCTTTCATTGCATACTGTTGAATTGTTGAATCTGTATGAATAATAAAGTGATCTATATTCACAAAGACTGAAGTGGTTTTTTTTCTATCCATTTGTCTGTCTACATTTTCAATAATGGCGACTGCTTATTTATATATCAATGAGCTAAATTTAAATGTTATTAAATTGTAAGTGGGTTTGTCATGACCAGTGACCCTAAAAACATGGGTGTAGACACCTCAACCAGGCTATTTGGATGCTTACTTTTGGAGATATTAAGAAAAATAGTAATTTCGACAATGGCCTCCGCTAATTTGCATATTAATGTGTTTCTACAAAAATGCTCAAGGGTGCCAGAGTGGCACCAATCGGAATATTCATTCAGATGGTCTGATGATCACAAAAATGCAGAAAAACATTGTGCGGACCCTAATGAACGCTTTTCTGGCCAACACTCTGACGATACCTAAATCCAGCATCACTGCTCATTTCCACTTTTTTTCTCTTCTTTTTTTCCTGCTTGAAGAATGAGCTTCCACATTCTCTTCAATCTTATTCCTTCCTCCAGGTCTTCCAGACAGCTGTTGACCACCATCTCAGATCAACTCCCATCCATACCCATGATCTTTTCTACCCTCACTAACCCCCACCCCAAGCCCTCCTCCTTCCAAATTTCCTGTTTTCTCTCTTAAGAGTTCCCTTCTGTATCCATCTTGTCCACCCCATACATCCTCTTCTGTCCCTTATTCCTCCCCACATCCATTGTTTGTCTGCCTCCATCTGGCTTGGCCTTCAGCTCTGCTGCTGTTCCTGTTGTCCTGTTGCATCCTGATCTGTTCAATGTACTTGTATGAGCTCTTCCACAAGCCTTGACTATGTATTAAAAAATAAATAAAAGTGGGATTGGGAGGAGTTAATGGGGGTATAAAAGATCATGGTTGTGAATGGGGTATAATCTGAGATGGTGGTGAACAGCTGTCTTGAAACCTGAAGGAAAGAATGAAATTGAAGAAAATGTAGAAGTTTAGGATTAGTTGTTTGTTTGTTTATTTGTTGTTGTTTTTTGTTTGTTTGTTTGTTTCCTTATCGAGGTTTAATTTGAACCATTCTGTATATTTGATTGCTATTAGCTTGTTCTTGAAGGTTATTGCTATGATTTGTTGTGAAGTATTTTATAATATTTGATTGCTTTGCACTTGACAGTCGTCATACTGTCATTGGTTGCATGATGGAATTTTGTTGCTTTTTGCAGGTGTGAAGCCCTCACAGGGGTCATACAACTTAAGCAACGTTATAACCGGAAAACAATCCCCACGGAAGATCGACAAACAATTCTCCGACACAGAAAATCTGGTGAGCGTCTGCATACCACTGGCTCCAATTTTGCTCAAAGCTATTTCCCTTCAGGAGCCAAAAAAGGTGGTATGTATCATCCACCTACCTGATGGTCTTAGTTGGTGCACAATAAAGATACCGCCATGTTGTTTGATGAACAGTAGGTGAGTTATTGCCACCATCGCGGTCAAAATTACAGAAATTCCTGCCCTTACCTACATGTGCATTGCATCACTTGTATCGTGGCCTCTCAATGATTCACCTTGTGGGAATTATTTGTAATTTGATCCTAGTCCGATGTGCGTCTGTTCATGAAGACTTCTCTCCCTTAGCCTCCCTTTTCCTTTCTTTAACCTCACTTTCCCTTGACATTGTTTTCCTTTGCTTGTCCTTGTTACATTTAATTTCCTTCCCTTTTCTCCCTCTTTTTTTTTTTCCAATCAATCCCTCCCCCGTTTTTTTGTACATATTGTTACGTTTGTGGGGTAGATGGAGTAACTTCATAGTAAAGGTGGGATTGTATAGTTTAGCATGGTCCATGGGTGGGAAGGAGGCATTTTGATGTAAAATAAGTAGAGAAAACTGTCAACTTAAGATTGTTATGTGTCACCACATGGGGGTTGGTGCTGTGTTAATGAGGTAGGGTTTAAGGCTAATTTCTCCCAGTATGTGATTGCCCTCTGTGACCTTTTCCTATTTTTTTGCATTTACAAAGCTGGCTATAAAAAGAAACGACACTTTAACAACAACAACCGGCAAGCCACGCCCCGAGGCTTGGGATTGGTCAGTGTGATGTAAGAGGAGATGGTTGGTGTGAGGTATGCGGTGGAGACAAGGAGGGTCTCGCTGACTGGTCCCTCCTCAACACGGTGAAGAAGGCTGCGTAATTCTCGTGTTCGTGCTTCGTGAATTTGCCCTTGTGCTGGAGCAAGATGTGAGCCATTACTGTTCGGATGATTCGCCAAGGAGAGAGACAGACAGACAGACAGACAGACAGACAGACAGACAGACAGACAGACAGACAGACAGACAGACAGACAGACAGACACAGCAATAACTCTGCGTTATCCCCTGGTGTGTTCGAGGAGCAAGGTGGGCCATCGTTGTGAGTGGACCTGGTATCAGAGAGGAGTGGGGTCGGCATATTCGGTCGAGAGAAGAGACCGTACTGCGGTTGGTGAGCCCTGGTGTTGAAGACCACCGCACTAATTACCTCATGTACGTTTCTCACGTAGAGAGTGGCTTGGTTCCATTTTGGGTGCCTGTTCCCACCCAGGACGACGCGGTTCGATCGCCAAGCTCATAAAATATTTTCTCTGGACACCCAGATAAGTGCCAAAATAAAGGGAGGGATTTTCTTTTATTTTATCTTTCCCCTTGTCTGTTTCTGTTCCTGTGTGGAGGCATCTCAAAATTTGCTCGAGGTTACTCCACATTACATTGCCTCATACTTTGATTTATTTTTATGATTACGCTTTGATTTATTTCCATTATAAATGTTTGATTTATGTTCATTAAAACCTTATTTGTTATAATTGCTTGTGTCTGTCTTCGTTGTGGGTTCGAGTATAAACCCTTGTGCTTCTGTCTGGTACATGCCCTTGCCGCCCTCCATTTTGTGCACTCAATAATCTCCAAGGCAGAACCGTTTGGTTGTCCATCCAGGTTGGTGTTAACCGCTCGTTCATGACAATTGGGTCGGGGTAATTAACTTCTTAACCACCTGGACACGACAATATTGTTGTGGGCCGGGGTCGGTGGCGATAAACGACCACTCGGGGGAGCAGTGGGGTCGTCTCCACCGAACACCCCGGAATTTAGGTCGTGACTCTCGGATAAGTCTGAAAGGTCATGGGTCCCTTAGCGGACCATGGTCGCCAATATTTCGACGGCGTGGGGTAAGGTTAATTGCCTAATTTCAGTATACCTAAGTACCCACGTCGTCTAACTCCCGGGGAAAACCACACCCTTGACGGACCACGGGCAGAACGGGCCGTTTACCGAGCCCGATCCGGGTGTAAACCAATTGGGGATTACCAAGATCCGTTGGTCCAAATGAACAATTTACGGCACGAACGGCCTCCCTAATTCCCAATACGCACCGTGCTAAACCAATGAAAGAAAGTGACAGACAATGAGCTGATACATTGAACAATTGGGGGTTTATTTATCATGGGGCAGGGGAGCACAAAGAGCAGAGTGAAAACCGAATACGAGAAATGCAATTTACAAGGAACACAGGCACTTAACAGTTTCTACTTGCAGACGGGGCCCACGGACACACACACACACACACACACACACACACACACACACACACACACACACACACACACACACACACACACACACACACACACACACACACACACACACACACACACACACACGAAATGGACCCCGTGGGGTCTTTATTCGGTCCCTCAGCCCAGGAGGGAAAGAGGAGCTGAGAACCAGGGCCTTGTCGGGTACCTCTCCGCCTCGTGCGGTCACACCGAACTCCAACCCACCATGGTGGCTCTCGAACCCACGACCTGAAGTACACGGCCCACGACCCTGGCTGCTCGGCCTCCACCACCACGATGAGCCACCGCGAAGGTCTGCAGACCACGTTCGCAGACCAAGCCACCATGAGGAGCCACCACAAAGGACCGCAGACGAAAAGCCACCATGGCCAAGACCAAGCCAATCGCCACGATGACTGCTGTACTCTGGTCTTGACAACCACTCCACTCTCCTTGACGAGGCGAACACTTCCTCTGGCTGGGCAGAGCCGGCCTCAGGTCATGAGCCTCCTGATTGGACGGGGCGTCTCGGAGGCCCGCCCCCCAATGAGGCTCTGTAGTAGCTTTTGGCACGCTGGCCTCCCATTGGCCGGAGCGCCTCTGCCATGCTCGCCCTTCGCCCATTGGCTGGAGGAAACGCTCCATGCCCTTCCTCGTAGCGGAGCCTCTATCTAAAGCGATGGAGGCTCCGCCCATGTCTTCAACCAAAAACACGTGGGCAATGGAGTCGGTGGTTTGAAGAAGTGAAGGGGATTTGTTGTAAAAAACTAACTATAAAGAAACTTCGCAGCGCACACACGTAATTCCCGTTAGACATAGGGAATGGGACCCTAACTATAACACATACTTATCGACATAACTGAACTTGAAAACTGCTATCAGGCTTCCAAATCCGTAACAATATGTACACAGGCTTTTGTTTTGAGGTTTTTCCTCTTCCCCCCAACCCCCCCCTTCCAAAACCAAGAGATTCCTCGTGCTTCATCAAGGCTTTCGGTATCAACCTTGAAGAAGTTGTTGATCACCATAGCAGAGAGACATGTCAACACATTTAGTTCAATAATTTATTTATTTATTCTGTCTTTTTCTCAAAGCTGCAAGATTCTCAGTTGTTGTTGTCAACAGTTACATGTATGTTGTGGTTTCTCAGAGCCCTAACAAGCGCCCATCCATGGATGGTCAATCTGACATGTTAAAGAGGGGGTTGAACACGAATAGTCCACTTGGCACACCGAGCCGGTTTCCTTGGCAGTCTGGCCAGGCGAGCAGGGGATTGAGAATGGGGTTGTCCACTTCGACCCTACGCACGCCTGTTGGAGAGAATCGGTACGGATATTTGCTTGTGCAAGAATATTTCTAAATTGCTGCTTCTGTGCATATCTAATGCAGAAACATGCCTATTTCGTTTTGATAGATGCTGCAGGATTCTTTGGGGAATATTTTGAGATAAAGGGGAATGTTCAGATGTTGAAACTACAAATGCTTACATCATGTTAAAAATGGTGATGCTTATTATACCACATGTGCAAAATGAAAAGCAGGATTAAGCAAGTGTGTCACTTTGTCCATCTGTCCTTCCACAAACATCAGGTTGTGATCGAGGAACAACTTGACTTCAGTTGAATGTTGTGTTTTGAACAGTAATCAGAAACCAAACATGTAGTTTTGCAGTTCTTTGTCTCTGAATTTGTCCCGATCACACATGCGCAGAGAGGAGCAAGATAACTTTTTTTATTTTTTTTAAAACTCTGTCTACCTGTCTGGCAATCAAATAAAATTTAAATCATTCCAAACAGAAAACATAGTGTTTTTAAGGATGCCACAAAGGACACAAACAGGCAACACCTTCGGCATAAAGTTGACAAACCGGAAACATCTTTCCTGTCCCAGAACACGGTGCCCGTCACTTTTCCGGCTGACGATTTATTCTTCAACTTCTTTGACGACTATTATTTCTGGTGCCACCCCTTTGATTGATGCGTCATTTCTATTTGAAAATGGTTCACCCACGGATAGTCTACTGCAATTATACGTGGGACAAATGTCTCAACTTCCGGCTTCAAGATGTTTGAGTAGTTTTTGTGAATATTTGTTCCGTACAGATTGTCTTCTGATTTGTTTTTATGGATATCATTCAGCATTGAAGGTATGCAACGAGCACAGACCATGGAACACCTGTCATCCTCAAAATGTTTTTTTTTCTTTTTTCTTTCTATACAAAGTCAAGGCTCATGGAAGAACTAGAACACTGAATGGATCAGGATGCAACAAAACAAAAGGAACAGCAGAAAGAGGTTTGGGAAACACCAACAGCAGGATTAAAGGACAAAATAGAGGGAGATTTGGACAAATAAGGGATGTGGGGAGGAATGAGGGGTAGGGGAGGACGTACGGGGTGGACAAATTGATACAGAAGTTAAAACTGGAAATTTGGAAGGAGGTGGACTTGGGGGTGTTAATGGGGGTAGAACAGATCATGTCTTGGCTGTCTTGAAGACCTGAAAGGAAGAATGAGATTGAAGAAAACGTGGAAATCTATTCGACAGGTGGGGAATACAAAAAGAGAAACAAATGAGTGAGCAACAATTCTGGATTTTGGGAGTAAGGGGTTGATGGTGGACCGTGGGCACCCTGCAGAAATGTGGAGGAGGAGGATTGGGGGGGCGGGACAAAACGCATAAAGAGCAGAGGTGTCGGTAGAAGATTGTATGGCTTTTCTTTGAGGACTGGTTTCCCATTCTTAAAATGCTTTGCCCACCGTTTAATTGTGCTCACATAGACGGTAGAGTCACCATACACATTTTTCAGATGCACATATGTGTCCATATGATGTTATTCTCTGTGCAGTTTAATTTTAATTAATCACAGCACTCTACTTTGTACGCACTTCAAAGTTAGCAGCCATTGTATAACTGCTTGCAGTACCAGTCGGGATTGATGGTTAGGAAATGCTTCTTTCTGGATGGGTTTTTTTTTTTTTAAACCAAACTTGATGCACCACAAACACCATTGGAAACGTCACGATATGATCAACGTGCAGAATCTATCTGTGAATTTGCCGTATACATTAACAGTGGTCAGTGGTCACGTGCCATTTGCTTGTTTGTCAGGACTGAGAAGAGGAAGAGAGCTCTGACGCCAGTGGATGAACTGAATGGTGATTATGCAAAAGAAAATGATTTAAGGTAATATTGTTTACTTCGTCGATCCGTGTTTAATTGGAATGCTTCCTAGATTGAGTTTTGTTGACACTGACAGTTTCAGACGGGACAAGGTGTTAGTTTGTATGTTGTTGTGGATCTGATTTTGGCAATTGTATCTTTCTGTAATAATTGCACCATTTGTACCACTGCTGTAATATTCTTCCCCAAATTATATATATATATATATATATATATATATATATATATATATATATATATATATATATATATATATATATATATATATATATATATATACATATATATACATACAGTAGACTAGGCGTAAGTCGGCAGCGTGTAACTCGTCACTTCGTCTAAGTCGTCAAATGTTGTCCGTTCCCACGTAATGGAAACTCAAGTAAATTACCACTCCTAACTCGTCACACGGAACTGCTGCCTCGTGAGAAGCCCGATTTCATGGAATCGTGATCCTCGCTCATTGGTTTACACCGCCAGTGATAGGCTTTTTATAACTGCGTACACACGTGGATCGCACTGCAGGCAGGACAATGGCGACTAAGCGTAAGCTTACAACTAAAACCTTCCAAGAAAAATACGATATTATCCAGTTTTGCGAGGCAAACCCACTGATGAAGAAAACAGCCATAGCTGAGAAGTTGTACATCAAACGGCAGACATTGAACGATATCTTGAAGAATAAGGGCAAGATATTTGGACAAGTGGAGAAGATCGCGAGACCGGTGGTAAGTGTGAAATGTGTGTCCTTTGAAGATGTCGATGACGCGCTCATAATCTGGTTTCGGCAAATGTCGGCTCAGCCAAATATTCGGTTGGATGGTGAAATGTTGCTGCTGAAGGCACGTAAATTCGCTGCGGACCTCGGGCATGATGATGCCGAGACCTTGCTAATGCACTGGATAGACAGATTCAAAGTGAGGTTGGGAATCGGCAAGGTCAAGAAGTGCGGCGAATCGGGCAGCGTGGATTCGGCAGTGGTGCACGACTGGAAGGATGGCAAATTGAAAGATATCTTAGAAAGGTATCAGCCTCAGGATGTGTACAATGCCGATGAGACTGGGCTTTTCTGGCAGATGCTGCCAGAAAAGTCTCTGGGGTTCATTGGTCAATCCCATCATGGTGATAAATAGGCGAAGTTGTTGTCTTCCAGTTGTTCATTATCTTTACTTTTGATAAACTGATTCATGAATTCCATCTTTGCTTGATCACTTTCCAACTCACCAACTCACCCCCACCTCTGCCCCGAGGATTGTGTTTTCCTTTTGGTACAATAGCCGGCTCTCACACATATGTGTCCAAGCCACGCGCGACTTCATCCTTCACCCCACAGTCATCATGAATGTTCGCATACGCGCAAGTCGTCACATTTCTAAGTCGTCACTTTTTTCTCGGTCCCGATGGTGATGACTTACGCCTAGTCTACTGTGTATATATATATATATATGTATATGTATATGTATATGTATATGTATATGTATATGTATATGTATATGTATATGTATGTGTATGTATATGTATATATATTGTGACGTCCACGGGACTTGAACAGTCCCGCCAACGTAGAATGAGCCGAAACGATGGAGGCGGTTTATTTGTTTATAACCCAAACATGGCGGTTCTAATCGCTCTACCGCAAACGGGACGAGGAAGGTGGCACGAGTCGCTTTTCACTGAGTTGATGATCTTTATTTGTTTTTATTATCACCAGAAATAACAAGACTCGGCAAGAAGAGGGATCCGGGGCGATTCGACGGGATGGTGTGGGATCGGGCGTGGGGAAAAACACAGACAATTCCAATGAATATACAGTTCTCAATCCCTCTAAGGCGCCAAGCACACACACACACACACACACACACACACACACACACACACACACACACACACACACACACACACACACACACACACACACACACACACACACACACACACACACACACACACACACACACACACACACACACACACACACACACAACGTAGCTATTTCTGGTGGTCAGGCTGGACCGTGGTGTGGACACAACTGTCCCTGGATCGGCGTCGGACGAGCTGGCCTTGCTCTCGTCAGGGGGGGGGCAGGAGAAACCGTGGTGCTGTCGACCTCCTGGTCTTGGCCCAAGTCCGCTCACAGCCGCCAGGGAACCAGTTCTGGCGCCAAGTTGCGAGCAGGAGAGGGAGGCAGATCCGCCCGCCGTTCGACCCCGTACTCCGAGTCAGCAGAACCCCAGAGCCAACCAAGGTGAGGCACGAGGCTCAGCAAGGCTCCAAGACACGATCAAGAACACGATCGAATCAGCACAACAACAAGGATGCTCCCCGCGCAACAGCCTCCCCACCAAAAAAACACGATCTTTTGGTTGTAATCTTCTTCCTCTTACTTTTCGACCCCGAACAGAACCTTTTTATCCTCCTGTCCTCGTCACTTCCAATCGAGCCGTTTATTGGCCCACCGCCGTCGCCTTCTGCCAATCGTGATCACGGGGCGGAGCCATCCGCTGCACTGTCCTGTGACGTCACGGCCAGTCTCCAGAGAATACCAAAAGGGGTTTACGCAGACACACTTACCCTATCCCGTGTCCCTATCTAACTACGTGACAACTATCATTTCCCCCCTTGAAGAAATGAACATTTACTAGACAACTTATCACCACTGAATTGCTACTTATTACATCGAGATCCTGGTAAACTCGAACAGCATGGCATACCTTATTAAACATCCTAATTACCCTTTGAATGCATATCCCCCCTCAAACGTAACAATATATATATATATATATATATATATATATATATATATATATGTATATATATATATATATATATATATATATATATATATATATATATATATATATATATTTAATTATTGCTGTGGCCAAGTATGTTTTAACAGTTTTTAAGATGCTTATTCAACACCTCTTACAACCCCCACCCCCTTTTTCCACACACCTTCCTCAAAGTCGTTGTCGGCATTGTTTTCGGGTTGTCCATCCGGCTCTCCGTGATAGGTTTTCGTTACTGCGATAACTTAAGAACGGCTGAAGCGATCGAAGTCAAACTTGGTGCAAGTATGTATAACGATGCAAAGATGAACTGATGAGGTTATGGGGGCAAGAGGTCAAAGGCCAGAGGTCCCGTTAAGTAAAAATTCTGTTCCCACGCCAACTTGTGAACCAGCGACGGGATTTTGACCAAACTTGGGTTAAGTATGCATTTTGCTCTTTTTTAATTTTTTTATTTTAAATGGAAATCGCCCAATAAGGCATACAACCACTTGGTAAAGGGCTAAAGAAAGGTTGGATAAAGATCAGGATATAGCAAAACAAAATAAAAGAGAAACGTAACAAGAAAACATCCAAAAGAGAGGAAGTCGAAGAAGTCAGGTGAAATGTGATGGAACCTCAAAGATGTAAGAAGTAGGAATTGACATTCCTCTTCAAGCGTAGGATAATGGGTAGATCTTAGGATCGTGGGAAGCACGTTCCAGGTAGTGAATTCCAAAGCGAGACAGTTTTATCCCTCGTACTAGCCTCATCTTTCATTTTGTACTTTGGATCAGCTCGAGTGCATGGGTGTGCAGCGATGGCAAACCGAATATTGTGTCCAAACACTCGTACAGGAGGAACCAAGTCAGAAAGTCCAACAAAACATTTGCCATGAAAATATCTTTAGAACAAACAAGAGTGGCAACTGACCTATGATGACAGAGTGGTTTAAGAGTTGAACCCATCTCTGCACCAACCAGGTTAACAATGTGTTTCTGAAGCCTATCAAGTAAGCGATAACTGATGTTCAGATAATTTAAAAAAGATTATTTTTATTTAAAAAAAATATAGAATAATATGTTTACCATCTGTATTATTATTATTATTATTATTATTATTAGCGCTATTAGCGATACTCCAACAAAGCCCTCATGTACCTACCATTCATGTGTAAGAAATAGCATTGTCAGGAATGCATCTCCATATAAGCAATCCTATAATGACCCCTTTTAGCCCATTTTTGGATTCGTGCTCTCTTCTCCAGGAACGCATCCTGAGCACTAACCTTAACCTTAACCCTAACACTGCCTTGTACTTCAGCCTCAACAATTCAACATAAAATACACTTCGTTATTTGAAGCAGATTTCAAGAGCGGACAAACTTCAATGGTCACGTCGTCGAGGACTGCACGCAAGCTTGGATAAAACGGGCATTCGAGCGAGCATTTCCAGCATTGCGTACACCATGTAATTTACTAATCTCTGCATTCGATGAACTATTGGTGTGATGTGATTAACTGGACTTTCCCTCCATATTTTGTGATCCTTATTTCATTGGTTCTGTACATCATTACTGCTAACAGCGCCGACACGTGTGCGTTTCACCATCATCCCCGAGAAATATGATCTGCATGTGTGTTGCCTCTTCATTTCTTCGTTCGTATGCAGCACAAGGCTGCTCGGTAGCATCATTGGCTGAGGGCTCAGCTGCACCCCTGATGCGATGCCCTCGACTGATTAGGGAAGGAATTTTGTTCATGGAGCGGGCGATAGCTCACCTACTCTTCGCGAAGGACACCGTGTGATCTTTAACATCCACCAACGAATGCCGGCAGACGGGATTCCCGTTCAACGCCCATCCGAGGGACGCACACACATTGATGAATCGCCCTGCCCTTTAGGCACCCAGATGACAGTTTGAGAGCTAGCTGAGATTCAAACCCAGGCTAGACAGCTTAGAGACGAGTATGCATCCCTCTAGTCGAGACCATCCTGTCAGTCCTGTAGTTTATAATATTTGTTTCTCTTCAGTTCTGGTTACACTGCAAAATATTTTCTCCCGATGTAAATGTTCGCTGGCATTTCACACGGTTAACATGGTGATGGCTGTCGTGCATCTTGTGCGCGCTCGCGAAATCGATAACTCGTGTACACTTCACCTAATGTGTCTGTTCCCCACTGTTTTGTCCCTTCCACTCCCGCCCCTCTTGTCTCATGCCTCCTTGCTGTGAGTTGTGTGTTAGCTCTCATACGAGCCTCGACCAAGGTATACAAAAAAAACAAAACAAAAAAAAACACATTTTCATGTCACTTCGCATGAAAATTTCCACTTCTACAGTACATTCTAACCGTCACTTTGGATTGGATGTTTACAAGTAACGGTTTGGTTTTGTGTTAGCATCTTGTAGAATGGCTGGGGAGGGGGGGGGAGGGGAGGGAGCCACAATTGTGTGAAATTATGGACAATGACTGCATTTTATAGGTGGAAATATCAATGAAGTAAAAGCTGTGGTTTGTCTGCACACTTGTTCTTGCTGGTTTTTTTTGATATGCAAGCTGCTTTCAATCAAGTTGATGTTTATATACTGAAACTCAAAAGAAACTTACCACTTGTTTGAAATGTAATAAAATTGTAAGTTCAAAATAAAACAAACCAACAATTGCAAATTGAAACATTGGCATTTTATTGATGATATGTCAAGCTTTTGACCAAGATACACCATCTCATAAGTTTGTTCTACAGCACAGGGTGCAATGTCAGTCCCCTTTCAATAGCATGTGTGGCCACCATTGTTTTGGATACAGGCAGTGCATCGTCGGCGCATACTGCCTCCCAGTCTTTGGATGGATTGCTGCTGGATTCTGTCCCACTCAGTTCTCAATGTCTGAAGCCATCTGACTTAGGACCATCTGCCTGTCCTGCCTTGCAGTGGTGACTCTTGGCCTCCCTGATCGAGGTCTGTCATCTGCAGAGTTGTGGAGGGTGTCTCTGTCCACCAGGGCCGATATCGTCTGGTGCTTACAGCCAAGGCGACGTGCCACCTCATGGTAGCTCAATCCGCCTTGCAGTGTGCCCAAGGCACACTGCCGTTGATCCCTTCACAATCGTGGCATGTTGATTGAAATGCCCATTTTGCACTGGCCTTTTTAAAGCCAATATCAAGACATCACGTGCAGCTCATTAAAATCATCCCGTACCCCTTGGCTAATCACTGACAGTCAAAACGGCTGTTCAACAGCTGTGCTATGAAGTGACCATTGAAGGTTCAAGTGACCATCCGTGACCGTTTTGTCTGACAGTGAGGACACTATTGTCCACAAATAAGTTCACACATTTACTACACGGTGTTATCGTTGATATTTGAAGGTTTAAAAGGTGGTAAGTTTCTTTTGCGTTTCAGTATATCTTTATATTGGTGTGGGAGCATCCGCCGGAACAGCACGTCGCTTTGTCCACTTTCCGTCGGTACCTCCATCGGGTTTTTTGTTGTTGTTGTTGTTGTCCCCCACCAGTGTTTTGAAAAAGGTGCAAAAGCAGTTGGTAATCTGTTGTCTATGTTTGCCCTTGTTTATCGTGTGTAACCTCCTCTATCAGACGTGCCGTTCTCTGTGTTTGATGGGTACTACATGTACGTATATTTGTGCAAGCTGAGCAGGTACGACATCTGCACGGGGTTGTCTGTAGAATGTGTGAGTAAAACGCTGCTGCAGTAGCGGTACCTTGTGGTTTCACATGGTGTGACGTCGTTTGCAGATGTCCAAACTACAAACCAAGTACACCTCGTTCTGCTGGTGAACAGGCGAGGAAGATGCAGGATGATGTGAAAGGTAGCGTGCATGCAGCAAGTCACGTGATGTGCTTACACTGCCATCATGATGAATTCGTTTTTTTGTTTGTTTTTTTTTTGTCAAATAGTATGCGTATCTGAAACTTCATCGTTTTGTTAATTCGGCTTTTCTTTTTCTTATTATTTGATCCCGACTTTTCAAGTGAAGTCTCCTTGTATGCCGTGCATGCAACGTGTGTTGGGACTTCACCTTCAGCCAAGGATCGCCATGCACATCCTATACAGTTTACCTTTCATTTCCGTCTGACGTTTGAGGCCCAATCAAATGGGAAGGTTTTATTTATTGACTAATAAGCCTCATTTGAAGAGGTCCACCCCAAAGTGCACATATTTCCTTGTAAGAGCATCAATAAAATGATGCAATTAAGTGTCAGGGTGATGATCGACAGACCTGAATAAAAATCGAATCGGCTTGTTCTCGTCACCGATCAAACTCGTCCACCAAGTTCTGTCCGAATCCATCCATAATTTTTTGAAATATCATGCTATGGATCGTTTTTGGCCCTATCTCTCAATGGTGAAGAATTACTTCGTAAAAATCTTTTTTAATCCTTGATCCGGAACTTGGCTAAAATCGAATCGATTTGTCCTTGTCACCAAGTTTCATCGACATCTGTCTAACTTTTTGAGATATCCTGCTCACAGACAGATATAGACAGAAACAAACCGAGGTGAAAACAATAACCTCCACCTACCTTCGGTGGCGGAGATAACCCAGGCCAACACTCAAGTCTGGGATATTTGGCAGCTAGCTTTTCTTTGAGCTGGCTGGTTCTGAATTAGAACCTTGATGAGGTTCAATTTCTACAATTAATAATGTTGCTCTTGTGCAGTGCTGATTGGGGAAGGGTTGGGGCTGCATCTTGGAGCATACAATCCTTGGAGACCAAAAATGCATCTAGGCTTGTGCCGTTGGTCAAACATGAGGCCTGACTGGCAGGATCATGAGAGACTTCTGCCAAAAACATTTCCTGATTGACCCTACAAGAAGGTGGGAATAATTGGGTTCATTAAAGTAGTAATTGTTGTGGTAGTTGTATTGTAGACAGGCACACAATGACCTGTTCTTTTGAGAAGGCATCATCGGATCTTTGTGATATGCGAATGTCAGAAATGTTGGAACGTAAAGATTGTGTGTGCATGCAAAGTCTAAATAAATATTGTTTCTACAGTTGCTGGGACGCCCCTGCATTACTCCACCACCTCATTTTATTGGAGGGGTACTCCTGCCAGAGATTACTCTTCACCAAATCAATTCCTGGACAGGTCGGGTTTCCTTTTTCTTAATTAAAAAAAAACTTTTATTCATGTATTTATTTATTTATTTGCACTCCACACCGAGTTTGTGGTGAGCAACTTGTGGACAACTAAATTTTGGGTGATCGCTTGCAGATCAAACTCGATGGGCCCTTCACCGGCAGCCAAGAGATCTTTAGGTTTTCTTCCACCACCGACTGCCTCATGTCTGAAACGACAAAGACCCTTGTCTTCTGATTATACTGGATGGAATAAAAGCAAAGTTCTACTATCGCAGCAGAGCCAGCTACAGGGGTTAGTACAACATAGAATTTGTGATATTTTTCCTTCTTTCCTTTATTTATTTATTTTGTCATCGGGTTTTCATTTGAATGTTTATTGTAAGGTGTGCGTGTTTGTGCGCAGCTTTTCCAACCTTGGGAACACCTGTTACATGAACGCCATCCTCCAGTCCTTGTTTGCACTTCAGCCATTCTCACATGATCTCCTCAAGCAGAGAATTCCCTGGAAGAAAGTCCCCCAGAACACGTTGTTGAGGTGTCGACTTGAGCGTGCTCAGATATTTTCCAACTCCATTTATTTTTTATTATTTATATCATAATAATTTGGATAAATAATGTCACATTTATTTCTTGAATAGCCTACCTGCCCATTTATCCCAGGTATCGGATTTGTTTTGTCGTTCCAATAAAAATGGTCCAAATCCTGGCAAATGCTGGAACATTCAGCTGCTCGTAATTTCCCCCTTTTTATTTTAATTTTTCTATTTTTATTTATTTATTTGTTTCTACATTCATGGGGACTCGGAACACTTGCGAGCAGCACAAAATGTAAACTTAGAGCAAGTGAAGAAACCCAAGTTGGTACAAAATTAATTATTTTTAGGTCATCTCTTCGAGCATGACCTAATAATATGGGTGTCGATGTCCTTCGATCCGTCCGTCCGTCCGTTCACAATGAAGTTGAAGCGGGAGATCTGGTCATTAGTGATCCTGATAGAGGTCGATGAGACGTACACGATGGTATGACTTTCAAGGTCACCGAAGGTCAAGGTCACGAGGCCTTTGAAGTTGCGAAAATGACGATTTTCAAATTCTATCTCCTCCGCCATTTCTCAAGCGATCTTGAATTTGATTGTAGCATATGAATCTATGGGACAATATCTAAATTTTGGTCGGGCCGGATTTTCGAATTTCGCTTTCATTTTCGCGTCACGTGACTTCTAAGTTTGCAAAAACTGCCCTACCTTCAGGAGGCTATATATTCTCTACTGGGCATGGTAAAAGTTGGTGAATGGTGTCATTGCATAGCAGCCGACCTTGTATATTTATACATTTTCCGCCGAAGGTGCAAAAGTTTCAAAACCCGAAATGTAAACGTCAGCATTTATTTTCAAAATATAATTTCGTGCGCGCGCGCGCGCCAAAAATGCCGAGTCATCTTTAACCAAACTGCGCAGTTCGAGCTGCGCAGTAGTCTTCGGTCATAACTGAACATTGAGAACTTGTGGTATTATAGAGATGACCGTCACCCCCCACGCGGGGGTAATTTTTTTATCTTTTTATTGTAGTTCCTCAATTATTTTTCTCTTATTCTGACATTTTGCTCTTCAGTGTTAAAGCGAAGCTCAATTTAAACTTCAAAAACAGAAAATTGCAAAGTCGGATCATTCCTCGACTTTATTCACAGTAATACCTGTCCCCAGTGACGGGAAAAAGGTGAAGTAAGTCGAACAATTTAAATTATTTCATGTACTTTAAAAAGGTGAATTATATTTCATTTTAAAATCCAACCTTTTCAATTTGAGACCAGTTGATCGTCCTGTTTACCAAAATTGCTATATTGGTCACTTTGGACTCGATTTGCGGCCTCTGAGGCCATGGGCACATAGCCCATGATATTTCCTGCACAAGGTTGTATCTGTACTCCGACTATGGGGTTTGTAGCTTTATCGATGTGGCTGTGTGTAAGGAACGGACCCACAGAGAGACATTCCCATTAATATATAGTGGCCTGCTAAAAAGTATTCGTCCCACTCAAAAGTTTTCACATTTTGATGCCACGTGAGCTTATTTCATGACGCTTTCAAATCAAACTTGACGTATAGTCTTCACAAACTACTCCAAAATGGTAAAGCTTAAAAAATGCAGATAAATTGTGAAGTTAGATTAAGAGAGAAAATCAGCTGATTCTTAGTTAAATCAGGATTCAAACTGTTTGCCTAATTAACCCCAAACCACCTCAGGAGCAAGTTATTTGTTTGAAAGGCTTTATGTCTGAGATGAGGGTCAGTGTTCATCAATCAACAATATCCCTTTCCCTTCACAAAGCTGGCCTCTTTGGACAGGTGGCAAGAAAGAAGACATTACTGAAAAAGACTCATCTAAAAGCTTGTATGAAGTTTGTAAAGAAGCATCTTAATGATACTGCAGACATGTGTGGAGAAAAGTTTTGTGGTCAGACCAAACAAAAATTGAACTTTTTGGTCTAAATTCAAAGCGTTACGTCTGAAGCAAGCCTAACTGCATATCACCCAATCAACACCATCCTTATGTCAAGCATGTTGGTGGCAGCATCATGTTATGAGGCTGCTTTTCATCAGCAGGGACTGGCAAGCTTGTCGGGATATAAGTGACAATGGACGGTGCAAAGTACAGGAGAATCATTGATGAAAACTTGCTTGAGTCAACCATGAATCTGAACCTGGGTTGGAGATTATTTATTTATTTTAAATGTATTCCTGGTTATAGGCTCAAAGAAGAGCTAGAACACAGAACAGACCAGGACACAGCATAACAAAGATAACAGAAAGAGGAAAGGCCAATACCAGGGTGGAGGGAGAAGGTAGACGGAGAAGGACAAACAAGGGATGTAGGTAACGAGGGTTAGGGGAGAATCCAAGGGGTGGACAAGATTGATAAATAAATAAAATTTTGGGATGGGTGGGGTGGTTTAACGGGTATTGAAAAGATCGTCGTTTTGAATGGGGGAGATTCACATTTCAGCAGGACAATGATCTGAAGCACAAAAATACAGCCACACTGGATTGTCTGAATCGGTATCAAATAAATGTTCATGAGTGGTCCAGTCAAAGTCCTGATTTGAATCCAATTTAACATTGATCTCGAGACTTGAAGATTACTCCATCGACGATCCCCCATCAAACTTGGCAGAACTGGAGCAATTTTCACGTGAACAATGAGTAAATTCATCTGAGACGCCATCTCACTGTACGAAGCTGGTAGAGACCAACCCAGAAAGACTTGTAGCAGTCATTGCTGTAAAAGGTGTTTCCACCAAGTACCTGAGGGACTGAACACTTTTACAACCAGTGAATTTTGATCTGCACATGTTTTTTTGCAGGTATTCCTGACATGTAACCTCCTTCGACTGAAACTGTTTAGTTTGATCTCTTTGGTAATTAATTTTTTCAAAGTTCATTTGGAAATAAATTTATATACATAATTCGTAATTAATCGAAGGTTGGTAAGGGGTGAATGCTTTTGCAGGCCACTGGAAATACAGATTTATTTAATTTTGCTCTGCCTCCTTGTCCGGAAAGCAAATGCACCATCGAGCAGAAAATGCTACTTTATGAATTTTCCAGTGTACATGCCACGTGATCTTTCACAGCCAATTGGAGTTGAACAAAGGCAGGAAAGGCTTGACTGCCTCGTCAGAAATTTCCAGGAAGTTTGCCAATTTGCACTTTGCCTTCAACGGTGCATTCTTTTTTTGTTTTATTTCATTTCTGTACCGATGTGAAGTGGAAAATTCAATTGTGACCAATGTATTCATTCTGTTTTTGAAAGTTCACTTTTGTTTTAAATTGTTAATGTTCGCAGCCATTACATAGAATGTTTTATTTCATCCATCCACTTTTCTACCTGAGCCATTTGTTTTGCATGATGTTTGGTAGAGAAATTAATCAATTAAATTATTTACTGTATTTACTTTATTTTCATGAAACTTTGCTTGCAAACCTTTTTTTTTGTACACATAATCGAGGCTCGTGGAAGAGCTGTTGGTACACTGAATGGATCAGGACATACCAGACAAAAACAGGATGCAAAACGTGCATGTGTGGAGTGGACGAGATGGACACAGAAAAAAACTCCAAGGAGGGATTTTGGTGGGGTTAACGAGGGAAGAAAAAAACAGGAAGTCATGGTTTTGTATTGGCAACGATCTGAGATGGTGGTGAAAAGCTGTCTTGAAGACCTGGATTAAAGAGTGAGATTGAAGAGGATGAAATTTATTCCACAGGTGAGGAAAAAAGAGGAACGAATGAGTGGAAATGAGCAGTGATCTTGGATTGAAGTAATTTCACCAGAAAGGGGGTTGATTGTGGGCCCTGCAGAAACCTGGAGGGGGAAATCACGGAAAGAGCAGAGGGTGCATGACTAGAATGGAGGCGGTCAAAGACGGTCAGTACACCAACCTATCTGCGATGGCGACGTGATAGACTCCGCTTTGGCGTGGGAGACTCCAATGATCTTGAATTGAAGGCCTTGTTTTTCACGGCATCCAGCTAAGCAAGGTGTGAGGCAGGTGAGCCAGCCCAGAAGGGAGAGCAGGACTCCATGTAGCTGTGGATGAAGGTCTTGTTGGTGGATAGAAGTTCAGCTGCATCAAGGAAGGACTTTGTATAACGAGATGCCAGTCAGCTGATTTTGAGGCCAACTTTGAAATGTGGTTTGCTCAAGAAATATCATGGCTGTTTGTAAGAACCAGGAGTTTGAATGACTGCACTTCCTCAAGAGGGTTGTCAAGAATGTAGATAGGTGTGTTTGTCAGACGGTCCTTTTGGAGGAGATGCTGAGAGTGTGAGATTTGTCAGGATTGAGTAAGAGTGTTAGCTTTTCTGGTATGGACGACTCGATGCGTTCCACAGGCATTCGGTTGTCGTGATCGCTTTTCAAGTAATGCCGCTGCACTTTTGTTTGTCTAGAATGTAACATTGTACAGAAAAAAATTCCTTTTTTCTCTGTGTTGCGTTTCATCACACGTCTCTTCTGTGTGCTATGCATTGACGATGATTATTTTGTGTGTTCCGTTGTCCAGGCGTATTGCACAACTTCTGTGTAAGAAGGATACCTGCCCTTTGGAAATGAAAAAGGATCTTTTGAAACGGGTCAAAATAGCGATCTCCTCGTCGGCTGAACGCTTCTCCGGATTCACCCAAAATGTAAGCCCTTTGGTTTCCATTTAGCCATTCTGTACTCTGTGCTGTGGCAACACCTGTTAACTGGAGTCTGTTTGAGAGGAATCTTGCTCAACCACCTATGATCCCAAAGAGAGTTATGTGAGAAGGTCTTGCTGTTTGTATTGTTGTTTTTGATTTGATTCCTAGCATGGTGTAGGAACGAAAATTTTTTTTCCCTTTTGCTTGCAGGATGCTCACATGTTTTTGCTTTGTCCTTGTGGACAGGATGCTCACGAGTTCCTCAGCCAGTGCTTGGACCAATTGAAGGATGACATGGAGAAGCTGAACAAAATTTGGAGGTTTGGTCCTTCGATCGATGCGACTAGGGAAGAGGGCTCTCCTTCACGTTATCTTGAGCAGGAAGATCCCAACAAAGTGGGGGCTTTCACCTGTCCAATTGCCTCAAACATGGAATTTGAAGTGCTTCACACAATCACATGTCGAATGTGAGGGTAATCCCTTATGTTAATGTTTACATTAAAGGAACTATTGTCATAAAGAGACAAATTTACCATTGCAGACCATGTGGTGTGTCTCTGTGCATAAATACAATACCTTTTTAATAACGACACAAGTTACTCTTCGTCTTGACTTTTTTTTGTTTGTTTGTTAACTCCACCACCGAAGGTGAATGGAGGTTATGTTTTCACCCAGGTCTGTTTGTTCTTTTTGTGAGCAGGATATCTGCAAGTATTATGGGTGGATTTGGTGGACAGGTTGGGTGTGTGACAAGAATGAATTGATTAGATTTTGGTGAAGATCCAGATCCAGATGCTCGATTTTTAATTTTTTAATTTTTTTTTTCTTAAGTGATTTTTCACCATTGAAGGATAAAACCAAAAACGATATATGTTGCATGATATCCAAAAGTTATGTACGGATTTGGACAAAACTTGGTGGACAAGTTAGGTGTCTGACAAGGACCAATTTATTCGATTTTGGGGAAAATCCGAATATGATAATTTAAAAAAATTCCTTAATAATTCTTCACTACAGTATTGAGATAACGCCAAAACGATATTTTCCATGATAGCTCAAGCAGTTATGGATGGATTTGGACAAAACTTGGTGGATGTGTTGGGTAGTTGACAAGAATACGCCGATTTCATTTTGGTTCAGGACCGGACGCAGATTCGGCCCATCAGTGGGATCCAAAACTTAAACTGTTCTCCCTGGCGGAGGTATTCTGTCTGCCGAGTGCCGTTCTCATTTATGTTTTGATACATCGTGTGCTGCTAGGTGTGGAGAAGTGGTTTTGAAGCAAGAGCAGTTCAACGATCTCTCGATTGAGCTCCCACGAAAAAATCCGGATGCTTCTCGATCAATCCAGGACTCTTTGGACCTCTTTTTCAGGGTGAGGTTTCGTGTTCCGAATTTTTATTTTTTACGCTGTTGAGGCCGAAGTTCACAGTTTCGCATGATAAAACACCATTGTCTGCGGCAGGTTGAGCAGATCGAGTACACCTGTGAGAAGTGCGAATGCCGAACGGCCACGGTCATTCACAAGTTTGTCAGACTCCCGCGGTGCGTGCCCTTTGTGTGAAAGCTCATGTATCCTAACTTTGAGTCAAATATGCCTTTTTGTATCCCTTGAGTAGAAAATATTATGTAAATGAAAAACTGCCCACTATTGCACTCTTTCCCCCTCCCCCTACTTGCCCCACAACCTGTCCCATCTTCAGAGTGTTGATCTTACACCTGAAGCGCTACAGCTTTGATGTGCACTTGGCTCTCAATAACAAGGTTGGGCAGCAGATCATAATTCCAAAGTTCCTGACGCTTCAGGCTCATTGCGTGGACGGCACACGTTCCCCTCCAGCTGCCGTCCCCACTCTAATTTCAACAGGGTACGCTCATAATGGAACATTAGTCGTTTTCAATGTCTAAGTGCAAACTCGGCTCGATGTAATTTTTTTTTTCTCCTCTCTCTCTCTCTTTTGTTTGGCAGCGTTACAAAGCCATTGCAGAGCTCTCAAGCTGTTAATGGATCTTCGGCAACCCCATTTCGAAGGTGAACCTGTGCTTTTGAAGGACATGGTGTAAACCGAGCCAAATGGTTTGGTGCTTTGGTATTTTTGAAGTGCGTTATGTGAGTGATATACGAACGATAATTCCATGGCACAGGCGTTTCACATTCAAGCCACGAGTGATTCCTGTTCCCATCTCGTCCGCCGAGTCCGACACAGACGATGAGCAGATGAAACGTGCTGTGAACCTGAGCAAACAGAGCCACGACCGCGAACATAATGAGCAGCAACGTGAGGAGCAAGATCTGCTTAAGGTGAATGCGTCCATGTCTTAATGTTTTTAACCATTTGAGTTTTTGTCATCAGATTTTCAAAAAACATTTATTATGAGAACACTACCAGGGGTATCCAGCATTGCCCAGGGATGTTCCAATCCTGTTGGAATTTTGAAGAAATCAAATTTTGTTTTTCTTTCTATTTTTGGTGTGTGTGTGGGGGGGGGGTGAAAACGCTTCCCCACACCCACTAAGGAATGGGGTCGGGTATTATTCAATATCACCTTTCCCATTGCTACAAAGATATCGGCACAATATATTGAGCAGTTTAAAAAAGAAAAGAAAAAAAAGAGCTTTTTCAAAATTTTCCTGAAATTTCTATTTTTTGGTAATGAAACACTCCACGGCGCTCACTGATAAACCTCTGAAAGTTTGACGAACATCCATTCCTCTTCTCTAATCACGTTCGGGTCTTCCATACTTTCATTTTCCATTCCATCGTCACTATATGTTCCTTTATCTGTCGTTCTTTGGTCTTCATTTGTTCGTTCATCTCCTGTTCTTTTTTGTCTCTATCGTTTGTCTCTATTTTCTGGGTTACCTTGTCGTCTCACCTTACATTTCTTCTTAACTGCTCTCGGTTCCCCCTTGATTTCCTTCTGGGCCTTTTTCAATTCTTTTATCACCTTCGTATTGCCTCCGATTTCTATTTTTAATTGTTCCTGCCCTTCCTTAAGTCCGTTTATCACCGTCTGTATTTTATTATCTTACCAAAACGAAGTTTTTGCAAGATATGTTAGTCAGCTTTTTTTTTTTTTTTTTTTTTTTTGTCTGTAATCACATATAAAAAATTCTGCAGAGCACTGTTATCATTGGAAATTTTTGTAACTTCACATATCAGAGGCCTACAGAGGTCCCTTTCAGCGCATAAAATTTTGAAGGTCAAAGGTCAAGGTCACTTTGTCGCAAATCAGGGGAGTCGACGAAATCCTTATTTTTTGAGTAATTTTGATCGGATCGTCTTCAAACTTCATGGGAATTTAGTTCATGGTCTGGCCCTCAGCTGATGAATTTTTGGTGGCGATTGGCCTTGACCTTCATCTGTTTTTATTTATTTATTTACTTATTTATTTGTCTGTAATCACGTATAAATCATTCTGCAGAGCACAGTTATCATTGGAAATTTTTGTAACTTCGCATATCAGAGGCCTATAGAGGTCCCTTTCAGTACATAAAATTTTGAAGGTCAAAGGTCAAGGTCACTGTCGCAAATCAGGGGAGTCGACGAAACCCTTATTTTTTTTGAGTAATTTTGATCGGATAGTCTTCAAACTTCATGGGAATATAGTACATGGTCTGGCGCTCAGCTGATTAATTTTTGGTGGCGATTGGCCTTGACCTTCATGGTTAGCTCCTAAGGTCAAACATATTTGACCTCAAGGTCAAATTTTCAAGTTTTAGGAACCATATCGTGTAGAACCTAAAATTGAACACCTCGATGAGTGCTTTCTAGATATGTCAAGCTTGAGACATGACGTCATTTGGTGACGTTATGAGGCAAACGTATATTTTTCATGGTTACTCTGTAGAACGGTTCTCATCGGAATCTCTCGTAGGCAGATATTCCTCAAGGAGTCGCTCCTGGTGGATAGCAGCTCTGTTCACCTCAGTGTGACCTTAAAGAAGTCACACGTGGTCACCTTTTGGCAAGATATGGGTCATCCTGCGGGTGACATTGGTTTATTTATTTACTTTACCTGTTATTTTGACCTGACCCACATTCATCTCTTCCTGAACACCGTCCACGCACCCTCTTACTTCATTCACCTCATCTTGTGCAGCTTGGAATTTCAATGCCACATCATCACCAATTGTCTTCATGCCATTCCTTAAGCCCTCGTCCATCGCCTTCGACTCCACCTGTCCTGCATTCATTTTCCCATCGCTTCCAGCCCTAACTCAATCTTTGCCATCACTTGTCTAATGGGGTCTATGAGCTCTGTTGGTATTTCCATGGCACCCCCGACTGTGCCTTCTCTCTCAATGTCATTCTAATAAACAGTTTCCTGGAACACAGGTTCCTCCTCCATCATGTTATCCTCACCAAAACCCACCTGGATGATCTGCCCGCTTTGGTCTGACATCGCTGCACAATTACGTAACTAAAATTTGCACCCTAATCACTCTCCGTCACACTGTCAAATTTTCACAATCCTGACTCCACCCTCATTATTACATCATTACACATACTTGTACCAAGTTTGAGTTAAATCCCTGAACCCAGATTCAAAATATGAAATAATATGGCTGCCAGACCATGCGTCCAATCGGGTTGAAATTTAAAACGTATATTCCCCATGATTACTCGATCAAAATTGTGACGTTTCACGTCTATTGGTGAAGCGGTTCAAGAGAAAATTAAAAAAAAAAGATTTTTGTTCAAACCATTATGGCTGCCAGACCATATGACAATTATTCATAAACACACTGGTATCCACAAGGCTTGGGGAACATGTGGGTCAAGTTTCCCCTCGATCTGTAAAGCTGTTCTGGATAATGATATTTGGAGGTTTGAGAGTAAATCCAATATGGCTGCCAAACCATGTGACCTATGATTTCATAGGATAGGCGATCTTTTGTTCTTTTGAAGAAGAACCTTTTGTTCCTCATGGATAGGTGATCATACCTGTAAAGTTTCACCTCAATCTGTTCAACCGTTTCGGAGAAAAATATTTTTGAAGGTTTTTATGTTGAAAACAATATGGCTGCCAAAGCACGTGACTGATGATGTCATCAACACCCCCCCCCCCGCCCCCATTCAATTTAGTCCTAGATGACCCTCAAACATTTTCATACTGACTGGAATAAGCGTTCGACATATACAATTATGACGTCATAACGAAGCCACCTATGACATCATCAAAAAAAATCACACTTTCCCATGGAGCGTACTTCACATGTGCCAAGTTTCAATTTTTTCCATGGAGCAGTTTGGCTGCCATGCCACGTGACCTATGACATCAGAATTATAATTTAAACATTCTACATGAGTAATCACACCTATGGTGAAAATTTTGTGTCAATGGGATAAGTGTTTTCAGAGAAAACGGAGAAAATTCATATGGATGGACTGACGGACTGACGGACAGACAACTCAAAAACATAATGTCACCGGCGACTTCGTCAGCCGAGGTATAAAAAGGAGTTGGACTGATTTGTCATAGATAAAGAAGGCTCATTGGAATGGCAAAGAAGTCGTCAGCTTAACTGGGATCGAGAAAGAATCATTATAAATGCCCAAGACCAAGGACACGACACTAATGGCAGGACTGAATCAATCGGACAAGTGTAGGTTCTGCGAGGTAGAAACAGCAACAGCCACCTCCTATCGGGATGTAAAAAACTCATGTCAGAACAGCTGCACACACAGTCACAGCAGGGTTTGTGGAGTTATCCACAATGGCACATCTGCAAAAACTTCAATATTCCAGTTCCAGAAAACTCATGCAAACGTGAACAAAAAGCAGTAATTGAGAACAAGGCTCACATACGACCTGATAATCCCATCGAGCATGAACGTAGAAAATATGGCATTGCGACCGGATATAGTACTTGGGGATAAAAAAGAAGAGCTGGGATTGTTCGTTGAGGTGTCAGTTCCCGGCGATTTTGGCCTAAACAATGCAGAAATGAAGAAAATTACCGAATACCAAGATCTCAAAAATGAAGTGAAAAAAGATCCCGGAAGCTGATGAGCACCAAAACTGTACCAGAGATAATTGGAACAATCGGAATAATGAAGAAGAATCTGACTGAGATCTTAAAAACCATCTCTGGGAATATTGATACAAATTAACTGAAGTTTTAGGCTGTCTGGGGTTCATTGACGATCCTGAAAAGAACCCTCGGAACAAAAATTTGAGAACAAGAAAACTGCTTGGTCCATGAATTGTGACCCCTCCCCCTCCCACCCCTTTACCCCAACTAAAACAGAGGTGGATACTTCAAGAGCTGGGAGGACTATGTTCCACATGCTTAAGCCTGCATGGAAAGAAAACACCCACCGCACACGCACACGCACACGCACACGCACACGCACACGCACACACCATGGTTGGATGGGTTAATGCAACTGAAATTGTGTCTATGGCTAACCGGGATTGCCCAACAGGTCAACAGCAGTTCTGAGACTGGTTTTTGTGAAGATGAGGATGACTCAAGCCCCCTGAACTCCCCCCCGCCTCCCCCCACACACACACACACACACACACACACACACACACACACACACACACACACACACACACACACACACACACACACACACACACACACACACACACACACACACACACACACACACACACACACACACACACTTTTCATTGTGCTATTAGTTGTGTGGACGTGGTTCTTTTTGTTTCCAGTGACCATTAACTTTTTTCTCTCTTTCTCTTCTTCTTTTCTTTGATTGTTGTTGTAGACTCTGGTGAAAAGTCAACAATTAAGTGTTGGTGACGGGATGAGTGAAGAAAAGCTGCTCGCCATGGCTCTTGAAATCAGCCAACATGATGCTGTTGAAGCTGCATCAAACGATGTGCTCGAGCTAAGTTTTGGACAGTCCAAGGAGATCCAGCAACGGTCCAGAGAAGCCATTGCCCAACAGGTCAACAGCAGTTCTGAGACTGGTTTTTGTGAAGATGAGGATGACTTTGATCTTGTTGAGGCGCAGGAGGTGTCTCCCAAACAGGGCCAAAATACCGACAGCTTGAGTTCTACCTTGTCTGGTAACTCGAATATGAGCACAAGGAGCTATGATTTTTACCTTTTGATCACTTTAGCTACTTGGTCTTTGTGTGAATCTAATAAATAAATGTTTTCTTTCTGACCTTGCAGGCACTCTGGATGCAGAGAACTGGAAATTAGAGTCTGGCGGATCACAGGAATCATTTAAAAGAGGTGGGAATGGTGAGGCCAGAGAAAGTGACATCGACGGTCATGAAGGAAGGGAGACTCAAAGTGGCAGCATGGACTCTGAGCATGCAGTGGATCTACCAGAGAAAGGCGAAGAGGACAAGGAGAATCGTACACCATCAGTTCCGATAACAGGAGGTGTTGATGGGGCAGCCTCTGAGTTGGACTGGATAGACAAAAGCCAAATGACCAAAGAACAAGAAGATCGTGAACTGCAAGAAGCATTGGAGCAGAGTCTTCATGAGCAGGTACAGTGCAGACCAAATGTCACAAGCCAGCCATGTTGTGAGGACCATTTTTGACTTGCTGGATCATTGTGGTTTGTCACCCCCCCCCCCAACTTTCTCCCATGTGTCCATAATACATATATGACCTCTTAAAACTAACAGGCTTTAATCTGCTGCAGAAACTTGGGCAGTGTTTAGCTGCAGTTTTGATGGCTTAAGAGTTCATGGGTTTTAAGGATGGATTTTATGGAGCTTAAGAGCTCTGACATGAGTCTTGACATGGTATACAAAATTTCTGGATGGTCTGTTTGGCCAATGCATTTCAATTCCTGCTTGTCATGCCGATATGGTTTATCGTCGTCTATGAAATGTTTCCAATACTCAATTCCAGTAATCAAATTTGTATCGGTACGAAAATCTACAAAAAATTACAGGTTTGTTGCCGTCACCCGACTCCTCTCTGTTGGAGGAGTGTGGGAGGAACACCTGATAAATTTACTTTTAATGAAGTGATGCAATTGGTCAACAAAACGTGCTCACCTGTGATATAATCAGAGGTGAAATGGCAAATGGAAACCAGAATGGAAAAAAACACTGTGGAAAGCACGAGAGCATTCTGGCATCGAGAGAACATTGTATGAAGAACATCGACACACACCGGCACATTTCTTTCCTTCCCTTGTATCGAACCCCAATTTGGAATACTACTTGCAATGGAATCGGTAAAACCATTCACTGAATTACTGTGTCGATACGTTTTGTAGATTTGGAAGCTGAAGGTTTATTGTATTGGTTCTCTGGTTTACCTTGTTGCTGCGATACAGCAGAAGCTTCAAATTGTTCCAGTCCAGCAAGAAGGCATCTCTGATCTCAAATCCCTCCAGCTTTTGGGATTATGGTGATCAATGGGGGAAAGCGTGTTGCTTCGCTTATTTTAGCAACCTTTCTGCAGGAGAAAACGTCAATAAAATAACAATTGGTTGAAACTGGAAAACCGCCCCCACTCCCCCCATCCCAACCCTCCAGCTAATCCTTCTATGCTCTGGTCCAATATTACATCAGCCTAATTTATATCATCTACAAATTAAGGTAAGCTCTACATATCCAAAAGAGGAAGTGTGTAACTGAAGGCCACCTCATATCTTGGCTTGATGAAATGTATCTGGGGGCAGGTGGTGGGGGAGCCTGCATATCCATTCACAACTATGAACATAATCATTCAAGTTTTTCACTCTGAGGTTTAACCTCATTGGTGAGCAGGCGAAGTTGACCCTCAATTTTTGGAGATATCACAAGTTGGAGTAACCCTTTTAACGTGCCGTGATTGAGAGTTGGAAGAACTTTGCCTAACTGGCATTGAAAATCCCTGGGAAACAGTGATCTTTTTGGGGAGGTTTTTTTTTTTAATCCAGAAGTCAAGGCTCATGGAGGAGCTAACTAACAGAGAGCAACAGCTTTGCAAACTGACTGAGGCTAAAAGAGAAATTTGCAGAAAATATGCATGGACATGGGACACATGAGTTGTTGGGTTGCAGGAATGGATGAGGGTTAAAAATAAATTGTATAATAATTGAGAAAGGAGCAGTGAGAGGGGTGCTCGTGAGAGTGGAGTGGAGTAGAGTTGAGTAGAAGAGCTTGGGAGAAAGCAAGCCGCGACAATGTTCAAATAAACTTGAAAGTACTGGAGGCAAGAACACGAGGCAGTGGACATATGGAGTTTGTTCTATCGATGAGAAAATGGACAGATGAAGGTTAGACTTGGGGAGGGAAACCAGGTATTGGTTTTTGGAAGAACACACGTTACCCCGGGGGGGGGGGGGGGTTGTGTAAACAGCGCGAAGAAAAGGCAGGTGGAGGAACATTATAGCAAGTTGAGTTCACAAACCTACCTGCTGGGAGAAAAGTTATTGATTTACACTGAGATGTGAAACGGCAAACTTCCTCTGCTCTATCCTCATATGTAGGCAAATACACCTGTTCACCTATTAAATTAGCAGATTATATGTGTACATTCCAGATTCTGCAATTACCGGTACCTTGAAACTTCCGCTTTTTGCGATATTTTCCCTTTTTTTTTCATTTTCAGGCTGAACCGACTCTCACACTTGCTCAAAACCTCTATTACATCTTGGTAATCTTTACCTCTTAAATGGAAATGCTTGAGCTCTGTTTTCATTTGATTATTACGGCTTTGTCCGTCTGTCCATCCGACACTGAATCTCCTCCTAAACGGTTGTGCAGAAAATCAAACTTGGTAGTTATGATCACCACAAGGCAAAAATGTGCGAGAGCTGTATCGTTTTTGGCCCCACCCCCTGGGGTGTGGTCAAAAGGTCAAATACCAAAAAAACGCAATGACGTGCACATTTTAAACCTTTTCATTGGAACATTGTACATGCACATGAAATATGTAACCATTTTGTTTTTGATTCTACCCACCAGTTCATACCCCAGTGGGTGGGGGGAGGACTTGGGGTCACAGGGGTTAAAACAAGATTTTGACTCATTTGATATTGGGTCATTCCTGGTGAAACTTTTTGCAGTCTTTTTAACTTTGCTGAAGGTGGGAAGTGTGGGGATTTGCGATGGCACACCATCGACTTTGCTCTAGTACTCTGTTATCTTTGGAGACAAACTTGAATGTAGGATTTGTACCTGGCTTCCTTACCTCACGAGCCATTGGTTCAGATGCAAACACCAACAGGGGAAGAGTTCAAAGTTTAACTTAGAGTTTTACAACACCCACACTTCAAGCAACTGGTTTCATTCACTGGCATGTTTGAGAGACTGTGCATCTGGTAGTGTGGGAAGGTTGTTCATGTTGTGCACTGAGGGGTGTGTGGGGCCTTTTTATGTTTTAAGAAGCGAGTTTAAAGTGATTTTAATTTTTTTTTTTTTGTTATTGTTATTTGTGTGAGACAAGATAATTGTGTGCTATGAACAGGTGGCAATGGAGCAGAAGGAGGAAGATGAACTCAAACGAGCCACCGAGTTGAGTTTGCAAGGTCAGCAATTTATCTGGTCGAATCCTTTTTACCATTAATCGTTAAAGAAGTGTTATGGTAAACCCTGGAAAATAAAAAATCTCATTTGTCGTGATGGAACGCTGGAATTTTGAAGTCTCAGTCGATCTTGTAATGCCATGACTTGATATTCTTCATGGTAGGTTAGTTAAATTATGATAGTATTATTGCAGATTATATTTGTTTTGCTAAACGTCTTCGAGCAAAAGATTTTGCTGAACGTCTTCGAGCACCGACTTGTGCCATCAAAGAGAAACTGCTGTTGATCAAAGTAACACTTTGGGAGTTTTGGTGTTTCCACCTTTGGATCAAGGGAGGAATTTTAGGAGAAGGGAATCAGATTGAGGAGGGTTTGGGGAAGGCAGTAAGGGGTGGCTGGCCTCTCAAATCTGAAACGCATGCCTCCCCGGGACGTGGTGATATTGTTGTGGGCCGGGTATCGGCAGCGAGCACGACCGCTAGATGGAGCAGTAGAGTCGGCTCCAACGAACACCCAAAATTTATAGGTCGTCACCCCAGATAACTCCGGAGCTGACGGGTCCCTTATCGGATCGAAGATCGCCAATAGGTCGACCGCGTGGGATAGGGTCGATTGCCAATTTCAATTTACCTAAATACCCACGTCCAAACTACCGGGGAAATTCGCCCTCGGCGGAGCTCGAGCGGAACGAGCCGTGAGCGTTCTCGAACCGTGCGTAACCCGAGCAGATGGTTACCGATGTCCGTCGGTCCAAATGTACAACTACGGCAGCAATGGCCTTACTAATTCACAATACGCACTCTGCTAAACCAATAAAGGAAAGGACAAAGACGAGCTGAAACATTCAACAATAGGGGTATTTATTAACAATAATCGGGGGAACAAGGGAAGCACGTACGGGCAGAGTTAAACTGACTAAGCAATGCAATCATGTACAAGTGAAGAGGACTTAACAATTCCTACTTACAGACGGGCCCACACATAGACACACACACCCAAAAAGAAAATGGACCCGATGGGTCTTCAGTCGGTAGAGCCGGCCCGGGGTACCTGCCCCGCCTCGTGCGGTCACACCGACTCGAATCACCACGGTGGGACTCAAACCCACGACCTGAAGTCCACGACCGTCTGCAGGGCCCTCGTCGACAACCACTCACTGGCTTTGGATGCCAGGCTGGAAAATGCCTGGACTGAGAATGTCCTCTCCCACCAGGAACGTCTCACACACGATCTTCGTTGCTTGGCAAAATGCCATGATCTCGCGAACTGGCCAACACTCCTGCTCCGAGCACACCATCTCTCTACTCTGGTCCAGACCACCACTCTTTCCTCTTCAGGAGGGAGGGGCTTCTTCTCCTCACCACTCACCTCCTGATTGGACGAGGGGTTCTCACGCGACTCGTGGCGGCCTCCCCATTGGCTCGGGCGCGCGTGTAATGCTCGCTCTCCACTCATTGGCTGGAGATTCGAGCCGAAGCGACGGAGGCTCCGCCCACCTCCTCGCCTTCGGCCACATGCGTAATGGCGATCGGGTCGAGGCAGGAACGGTGGCGTTGTTGTAGTGGTTGTTGGTGGTGTAAAAATCCTAACTAAAAAATAACCCGTAGCGCACACACTTCATTCCCATTAGACATAGGGGAAAGGGAGCTATCCATCCACATTTACTTATCGAAATAACTGAGCTATGGGGACCTAAATGTTGAGTGCAGTAAGCTTCCAGATTCGTAACAATATATGTATTGGTCGCAGTTGCATTTTAGGGTGAGATTGCATCATAATGTTTTGCAGCCATTGTCTCTCCACTTGCATTTGTGTGTTTTGATGTGCTTATAAGTTATCTCTTCATGGTCATGGACTTCCCAACATTTTCCTGTAGAGTATCAGAACAAACTGATGGATATGCCCATGTCTGATGATGACTCTGGGAATGAGGGAAGTTTGGACTTGGACAGGAGCGAAGCTGAGGTTATGGAGCTGAAGAGCAATGCGGAGGTAATTGATTCCCTTGTTTTTTTTTTTGGTTTTTTTTTCAGGAAAATGTCTATAATTTGTCTTCAGACTAAAAATGTTAAACTCATTAAATAAAGACTACTACTACTCTCTTTGTTTATCCATGGTGGTCAAGTGTTATTGCACTTCTTAGGACTCCCTTCAAATAGTTTAGTCACACGTGGTCTGACTTGGCCAGTTTTTCCTTTTCCGCATTTTTCTCAGATGCATCGTCAACTTTTTTTTAGCAGTGCAGAGTTTTTGGTATTTTCAGATTTTGATTTTTTTTTTCAGTCGCGAGAGGATGTTCATGCATTATGTGGCACTTGAAACGAAGCTAGACATGAGGTCTTTCACAACCAGGTCTACAGAGAAGTCGATGGCACATCATCGCAAATCTCCACGCTTCCCACCGAAAGCAAAGTTGAAAGATGGAAAAAAGGTTCCACCAGGATTTACCCAAATCTTCTATTTTGACCCCTGCCATACCTGAGTCCCCACCCTCTGGTGCATGAACTGGGGTCAAATCCAAAGAATCGTTACATATTTCATGTGTCCCCCAATGTTGATTGTGTAAATAAAGTTTAATTAAAAGACGTTTAAAAATGTTCCTGCAATTGCATTAATTTTTGGGGTATTTGACCTTTGGACCCCACTCTAGGAGGTGGGGACAAATTTTACTGTTCTCGCACCTTTGTGCCATATGGTGATCATTACTACCAAGTTTAGTGAATTTCTGCTCAACTGTTTAGGAGATAGCCGGACAGACGGAGAGACAGAGCTAATTATAATATCCCCCATTTTTTTATTTTTTTATTTATTTTCATAAAACATGGGGATAAAAACATTGAATATGTCCCAAGTCTCATTTTTTTCATTAAAAACACATTTAATCAGGTCTAACAAAAGCATAGTTTTGTACATTTGCATTCAATAACATCCTAATCATAAAATACAACACCTAACAAACAAAATAAATAAAAGCATTATATAAATAACAAAAAAGTAACGCGTCAAATCGAGTACTGTACTCACCGACGATGGTCATGGATTGAGCTTGTTTGTGGAGTTGGAGTGTGGGGGTGAAAGAGTTGTGCTACTGAGAGGAGGAGAATGACTATGATGCAGAATGCCTTCACGTCATGATGTTTAGTGGAATTTCACTTCAAAGAAAGAAGAGCGTACTGATGGGAACCTGTGACGTATGAAAACGCCGCAACATTGCTGGAAAAGTGTTCCACTGTCGGTGAGCGACATTGGAGTGAAATGACGTTCTTCGAAGCGATGTTGGAGGAGAACTTCTTGTATATGTTATCTGTGTACTCTGAAACCACTGGATGGAATGAATTGAATTCATGGTGGTTGTGCTCATGGTGTACCTGGGAATATTTCTGGTGGTTAAAATAATTTGTCGCCCCATTTGTTTCGGCGTAATCAGTGACACAGATTCTCGATGTAAATGTATATTGTGAAGTGTCATTGTTTGTGCTGGAAATGGGTATGACAAGTCCAAAAAATATGTCAGTTCTCTGCAATAAAACTACAATACAGTGCCTTCAGAAAGTATTCACACCCCTCAACTTTTTCACATTTTGTTTCGTTACAGCCTGAATTTAAAATGGATTAAATTTAAAAAAATTGTCACTGATCTACACAAAATATCCCATAATGACAAAGTTAAAACCTGTTTTTAGAAATTTTTTCAAGTTCATTAAAAAATGAAAAAGTGAAATGTCTTCCTTCAAATGTCTTCCGCCCCCCAAGTCAATCCTTTGTCGAAGTGCCTTTGGCAGTGATCACAGCTTGAAGTCTTCTTGGGCATGTCTGTATCAGCTTTACACATCTGGATTTGGGGATTTTCTCCCATTCTTCCTTACAGATTTGCTCAAGCTCTGTCTAGTTGGATAAGGGAGCGTTAGCGAACAGCAATCTTCAAGTCTTTCCACAGATTCTCGATGGGATTCAAGTCTGGGCTTTGGATGGGCCATTCAAGAACTTTCACGTTCTCGTTCTGAAGCCATTCCAGTGTTGCTTTGGCTGCATGCTTGGGGTCATTGTCCTGATGAGCATAAATCTTTGCCGCAATCTGTCTTTTGCACTCTGAAGCAGGTTATTTTCAAGGATTTTCTTTATTTGGCTCCATTCATTGTTCCCTCTACCCTTACAAGTCCTCCAGTCCCTTCTACTGAAAAGCATCCCTTTAGCATGATGCTGCCACCACGACCGTGTTTCACGGTAGGGATGGTGTTAGATGGGCGATGAGCTGTGCTTGGTTTGCGCCAAATGTAGCGCTTTGCATTCAGACCAAAGAGTTAAATTTTTGTCTTATCAGACCACAGAATCTTTTGCCTCATGCTCTGAGTCCTTCATGAACCTTTTTGTGAACTCCAGGTGTGCTGTCATGTGCTTTTTTTTCTCAGGAGTGGCTTCCGTCTGGTCACTCTCCCATATGTGCTGTATCATGTGATTGGGTTTTCGTATGTCATGACTCGCCCGCTAGGGGTGGCAGTGATGTACATCCGGACGTGCAATAAAGCAGAGTTACTGCTACGCTCTCGCTCCCCATGTTCCGCTGCGCCTTGGACATCACAGTTGGCGACGAGGATGTTGAGTGAACGAGTCACAGCGCACGGACAGGTGCCGGTTTTCGTCGGAGACTACTTCGAATTGTTTTCAGAACAGTTGGGGTGCTATTTCCACGTGAATGATGTGGTCGACGATGTAATGTCGTGGTAGAGGTGCAAGCAGGCAGACACGAGCCGGAGGGTAACACAACTCCGCTTTATTGCCACGAGCGAGAGGGTGGGCGTACGATGCCGTAACTCCCGCTTTATTACGTACTCGATGCACTCTACAGGCACACGACCTACAGGACACTGCTAATGACAGCACGTGCTGCTCCTGACGCTACTGGTGCTACAAGTCCCGAGTGGGCGAGTCATGACATATGAAACCACAACCACGTGACCACCACCAACCGTGACTCGGGCTCCGCCCATACACGACACTCCTCCCCCTAAAAAGCATGATTATAAAATGACAATAATCAAAAATCATTGGCACTACAACACAGAAAGCAACCAGAGCCAAAATGGCATTTAGCAAACGCACTGGCACCATGATGCAAAAAAAACCCAAAAAACACAACTGGCGAAAAAGAAAACACACTATACTATGACAATATGATGCAAACAAGCAAAGAGGAACAAAATGACATCAATCATGTAAAATCTCCCAAGTACTACATCACCTAGATGTAACCCTGGGGTGAAGGTCGGCTGTGAATCAAACCCAGATGAGACGGCACAAAAGAAAACGTGCTTCATCTGCACAACCTGTCACAATAATGCCGTCGTTATAATCTGGCCCACAATTCAGTCCTCTATCCCCATCACAACATATATCGTGTTGGTGCGAGTGAGTTGAATCCCAAATGCAGTGGACTGGTGCTCGAGTACTGAGTTGCACGATGAAGCCAATGATGTCTGCAGACCACAATAACCATGGCCGCGTTAAAAAAATAAAGAGGAAAGTTTGGGAGCACAGTATCACTATGCAGCAGAAGCGCCCCCAGGCGGCCCATGTGTACACGCCATCCGGCGAGGTCGAGGTGACACGCTTAGACGAACCTCCTGCGCCCCTGGCCGACAAGCTTGCCCGTCCCCCCCCCCCATGGACAGAAACAGGTAAACACGCTGAGTCCGCCAGACATGAGGGTGCCGTCGCTGGCGGGAGCAGCGGGTGGGGCGGCCTTGGGAAGATAACGGCCCGGCCCCCACGAGAGTAATGGGAGGGGTGACGCTGAACAGCGCCGGAGTCCCACGTGCAAGTCGAACCGGCAATTAGCCGGTTGCAGTACCAGCAATCCCATACAAAACCACGCATCAAAACCAGTCGAGATCTCCATGCACGTCCACACGGACGATCAGCGTACACTGCATGCACAGCCACGTCATAAAGCAGCAAAAACATCATCTGTGCAGATGCAAACTTCCCTTCACGTACAGCGCGTTCCCACAGTATAACGTTACCACATGAGGCTGCAGCGAACTGCGGACTGTCATCGGAGATCGAGATCTGAAAGACCTCTTTATTCGCAACGATCGTCCGTGAGCTCTTCACATCGATGAAAGCATTGATCCCAATCAAACACATCTTGCTCACACGCGGACTGTCAGCATTTGCTTTAATAACGCCAAGCTGAATCACACGTGCTGCGAGAATCAAACGCACAACAATTAACAATTTATGAACCACGCTGCGCGCGTGCCTCTTGGTTTCCACGACGTTGAGGCGACTTGCGTGCCGGTCCCCATCTGAACGTCGAAGAGGGCACTGTCGATGTTTGCGTTCCGCGAACTTCTTGAATGCGACCGGCTCGCTCCACTCCGCCATTAAAATCGCCTGAACGACACAGGTGTGCACTGTATCATGAGCGCAGCGGAAGCGCGAGAGTCCGTCGCAGCTGTCATGGCCCCCGTTGCTCCAGAACAGTATATCGTAGTTGCAGGAAGCAATGAACGGAAACCCATGTTGCATCGTCGCGGCTCCTGCCGCCGGGACCTCGCCCTCGTGTCTCGTGGGAGGCCTGGGCCCAAACGGAGGTACGGGGCCCGAAGGAGACACAGGTGCACCTGCAGGTACGCACTCCGAAACAGGAACCTCCTCCCACCGAAACTCTAACTGGCCCAGCACGGGACGTCCAAGGCCACTGGCTGGCGCCATCCAGTCTAGTTGAATGCGGGCCAACCCGCTCCGACCCAAAAGAGCGAGCCCCACCCCTCGCACCATGAACCGCGAGAGCGCGACCCGCTGACCTTGATGGGCGACGAAGACGTGTGCCCTGCCAAGCGCTGGTAGTACTTCACCGGTATACGTGTGCAATGCGAGGGTAGACCTGAAAAGACGTAGACCGGGGAGTGCACGAGCGGTGCGCTCGCTTACGATTGACACCGCTGCTCCGGTCTCAACTCGAAACACGATCGGTGCCCCGATCACTTCGACCTCCACTGTCATTGGTCTTGTCACCTCCGGACCAATTGAAAACAGGCTCAACATCAGCAGCATCCCCTGCTCCGGGCCACCGGGATCGCTATGCCCAGGCTTCAGGACTCGACTCAGGGTGTAAAAATGTACATCATGCACAAAACACCGTACCGGCAGTAGGTCTCGACCCGGGACGTTGGGGTCGCTTCGCACACCGCCATCCATGACCATTATGATGGCCAACGACACCTGGCACACACACACCGTAGATGTCCCTGAGTGTTCAGACCGCCGTCCGACTGACCGCGTTGCAACGTTCGGTCACAACCCGCACCGAAGACTGTGCGTGCGACCGTGGCCACTTGGTACACCGCGCGGACCTCCGGATCACCTGTCGCGCTCCGGCCATCGAGGCTCCGGACATCTCTCAGAGTCTGTGCGACGGCCGACGCCGCGTCTGAGTTGAATGTAATGTCCTCATCCTTTAGCCGTGGCATTGCAGAAACCATTCCCGAGGCTTGCAAATCAGAAATAAAATGATCTCCGAGCCCGGCAGCCGTTCACTCGATGTGAATTTGCCGGCGCCGGCGAGATGCCTCACCTGTGCGGCGAAACTCGCGATGCGCTTCCCTGGGTTCCGCGCCAGGTGATCGAACTCGCGCCGCGCGAACTGCGCGGATTTTCCCGGCGCTCCGTGCGCCCTGCAATCCAATTGCTCCGGCCAAAGACTCAAAGTCAATGCCGAGGAAAACCAGGCACTCTGCACGCGTCGATCCGAAACAGACTCGTCGCCAAACTGTAATGTGGTAGAGGTGCAAGCAGGCAGACACGAGCCGGAGGGTAACACAACTCCGCTTTATTGCCACGAGCGAGAGGGTGGGCGTACGATGCCCGTAACTCCCGCTTTATTACGTACTCGATGCACTCTACAGGCACACGACCTACAGGACACTGCTAATGACAGCACATGCTGCTCCTGACGCTACTGGTGCTACAAGTCCCGAGTGGGCGAGTCGTGACATATGAACCCACAACCACGTGACCACCACCAACCGTGACTCGGCTCCGCCCATACAGTACACGCTCTGCCCATACACGACAGACGAGAGCAAACAGAAGTCGATCTTGCTCGCCTCGCTATCGGCGGAACATTATCGACTGCTGAGTGATTTGGTGGTGCCGGACAAGCCCAGTGGGGATGCGCTGTCGTTTCAGGACATTGTGCGGAAGATGAAAGCATACATGACGCCGGAGAAGTCATTATAGCTGGCTCGATACCAGTTCGATCGCTTCGCGAAAGGTACGGAGGAGCGCGTCGCTGATTTCGTGGCGCGGATGAAGCATTCGTCTGGCCTGCAAGTTCACGGCAGAGGAGCGTCCAGCTCGGCTCAGAGATCGTTTTATTTCTGGTTTTCAAGATGCGAAAATGGTTTCGGCGGATCTACGGCTGAAGGGTGAAGCCATTACATTCACCTCGGCGGGCGACACTGCAACAGCTGTCGAGCAGACTCTCGGAGATGTTCGGGCCATCACCGGCCACAGCATGCCGGATGGCCCGGGCGCCCACGCGGTGTCGCGAGTGCCCCGGGACGCACGCACGACCTTCGGTGCGGGCCGGGCCCAGACGTCGCCACGCGGCCGTACGAGCGGCGAGGTGACCCCGCGGACGTGTTTGGGATGCGGAGGTCGACACCTGCGCCGTGTGTGCCCGTTTAAAAACACCGTATGTTTACATTGTCGCTAGGTGGGTCATCTGAAGCGTGTGTGCCGAGGGGCGTTGGCCACCATTAAGGTCATGGACGGCAATGTGCGAGGCGACCTCGACGACCCGGGGCGAAACCGGCAGCCGTTGATGGGCCTGTTTTCAATTGGCCCTGCGGCGGCGCGCCCGATGACGGTGGAAGTCGAAGTGAACAACACGCCGATCACGTTTCAGGTTGATACGGGAGTGGCGGTGTCGATCATCGGCAAACTGACCGCGCGTAGACTCAACGACCTGAAGCTTATCAGGTCCGACCTCACACTGTTCACGTACACCCGCGAGAAGATAACGCCAGTCGGGATGGCAGACGTGTCTGTGCGGTAACAAGGCCAGGTCGCCGTGCTTCCGTCGTACGTCGTGCGGGGGAGGGGTCCGTCGCTCCTAGGCCGAGACTGGCTGACCCGCATCAGGCTAGACTGGGCCGCCGTTCACCTTGTGCAACCCGTGCCGAGACGATGGGAGGATCAGTGGAGAAGATTCTTCATAGACATCAAGGTTTGTTTTGCAACGACCTTGGGAAACTCCAGGGCGTGGAGGCAAAGCTCTTCCTGAAGGAGGGGGTGGTTCCTCGTTTTTGTAAACCACGACCGGTGCCGTATGCCCTGCGGGACAAGGTCAAGGGTGAACTGGATAGGCTGGAGGCCTGTGGAGTGATCGAACGGGTGTCGTACTCAGATTGGGCCACCCCGGTCGTCACGGTGCTGAAACGGAATGAAGACATCCGATTGTGCGGGGACTTCAAGTCCATGGTTAACCCGGGGCTCAGCGTGGAGCAATATCCACTGCCATCAATCGATGAAATATATGCACGATTGGTGGGGAGTCAATACTTCACGAAGCTTGATCTGCGTGATGCATATTTTCACCTGCCGATGGATCCCGGGAGTAGCGACCTTTTGACAATCAACACATGTCAAGGGCTCTATCGATATACCTGACTCTGTTTTGGGATTGCTTCGGCCCCGGCCTTGTGGCAGATAGCCATGGATCAGATTTGCATTGGCCTGCCCGCCCAAACCTACCTGGACGATGTGCTCATTGTGGGGAAAACGGCGGACGAGCATCTTGCGAACATTGCCCAAGTGCTGACGAAGCTAGAAGCGTGCGGCCTGCGCTTGAACAGAGACAAGTGCGCGTTCTTCAAGCAGCGCTTGGAATACCTCGGGCACATCATCACGCCGGAGGGGCTGTTGAAAGGCCCTCGGAAGGTGGAGGGGATTCAGCACATGCCACCGCCTCGCGACAAGACGCAGCTGGGCTCGTTCATTGGTATGGCCCAGTATTACCAAAGGTTCGTGCGCGGGCTCAGCTCACAGCTTGCGCCGTTAACGCGGTTGCTCAGGAAGGATGAGCGCTGGGCCTGGGGGCCTGCACACCAGGCGGCGTTCGACCGCGTCAAGCGGCTGCTCACAGAGGATACGGTCCTCGTGCACTACGAGCCTGCGCGTCCGCTCTTATTGGCATGCGACAGCTCTGCATATGGCATCGGGGCAGTGCTCTCCCACAGGATGGACGATGGTTCCGAGTGGCCTGTTTGTTTTGCATCCCGGACCCTGTCCGCAGCAGAGCGGGAATATTCCCAGATCGAGCGCGAGGCTCTCAGCCTCGTCTGGGGTGTGCGGAGGTTTCATCAATACCTGCTGGGGCAGCATTTCACTTTGCAGGTGGATCACAAACCACTACAATTCATCCTGAGACCCAAACGTGGGGTCCCGGTGGTAGCGGCTGTGCGGATACAGCGGTGGTGTCTGTTTCTTGCTGCTTACAATTACGATATTCAGTTCCGGAGCACCGAAAAGCATGCTAACTGTGACGGGCTCTCGCGCTTGCCTTGCGCGGAGGGTCCAGCTGCATCTGAGTCGGCCGACCGGGTTGATGTGTTTGCGCTGGTCCAGGTCCAAAGCGGGCCGATCACGGCCAAACAGGTCGCGGTGGAATCGGCTCATGATCCAATGCTCGCCCGTGTCGTCCAGGCGATTTCTACGGGGAATTGGAGCGATCTACCTTCAACACCGGCATTTCAGCCTTTCGCGTCGCGCGCATCGGAGCTGTCGTTGGTCCAACGGTGCGTTATGTGGGGAATGAGGGCGGTGATTCCACCGAAGTTCAGGCAGCGGTGTTTGGAAGAACTGCATGTCAGTCACCTTGGCGTCGTGAAGACCAAGAGTCTTGCTCGTAGCCTGTTGTGGTGGCCGGGGTTGGACAAAGACATTGAGCGGTTGGTTAAGCGTTGCACCACGTGTCAAACAGATGCTGATAACCCGCGTCGAGCTTCTGGACTATAGCCTACCCCATACAGGGCCTGGCAGAGGGTCCATGTGGATTTTGCGGGCCCGGTTAATGGCAAAATGTTTTTGATTGTGATCGATGCATTCTCTAAATGGCCGGAGGTTGTAGTAATGCAGCATACATCAGCAAACATTACAGTAGAAAAACTGCGGACGATCTTTGCTAATAAAGGAATACCCGAGGTTCTGGTATCTGATAACGGTCCGCAGTTCATCGCAGGTGTATTTGATGAGTTTATGCGTCAAAATGGTATTCGACATCTAAGGTCCGCACCGCATCATCCTGCGACAACTGGGCAGGCGGAGTCATTTGTTAAGATGTTGAAATGGGCTTTGCGTAGGGGGGGGGGGAGGTGTTGCACCTGTGCAGACGGTGGTCGATGTCTTTTTGCTCCAATACAGGAACGCTATTCATCCTGTCACGGGCGATTCTCCTGCCATTCGTCTCTATGGACGGGCATTGCGGTCCAGACTGGATTTGCTGCGACCTGGAGGGTCGGTGAGTGGGGCGGTGTCGTGCCCGACGCTGCTTCACGGTTTTGATGTGGGACAGCGGGTAATGGTGCGCGATTATTTCCACGGTTCCAAATTGGTGCCGGCTGTGGTCTCTGTGGTACTGGGGCCGACAAATTGCATGGTGCGGACTGATGGTGGTGAGGTGTGGAAGCGGCACGTGGACCAAATGCATGATCGCTGTTCAGCGTCACCCCCTTCCCCCCCCCCCCGTGCCAAACGATGTGGGACCCCCACCTGTGATGTCGCCGTGGCCAGACGTATCGCCAGGGCCGGACGTGCCGACGCCCACGGGGTGTTCACCTAATTCAGTCCTGCCCGAGGACGACGAGCAAGCTTGTCGGCCGGGGGCGGTTGTTGTTGTGGATGGGGAAAGTCCGGCGAGGGTGTCACCTCGACCTAGCTGGGAGGCGTCTGAGCCTGGGCAGTCTGGCGTCGCTGCCCGTCCGAGGCGGGTCAGGAAACGGCCGCGGTACTTGGAGGATTTTGAATGTTGATTGGTTTCGTTTGGTCATGTTATAATTGTCATTTCATCATTTGAATTGTCATTTTATGAGGGGAGGAGTGTGCTGTATCACGTGATTGGGTTTTCGTATATCATGACTCGCCCGCTACGGGTGGCAGTGATGTACATCCGGACGTGCAATAAAACGGAGTTACTGCTACGCTCTCGCTCCCCATGTTCCGCTGCGCCTCGGACATCACACCATAAAGCCGAGATTTGTGAAATACTGCAGCGACTGTTGTCCTTATAGCAGGTTCTCCAATCTCAGCCAAGGAACTCTGTAATTCTGTCAGAGTGGTCATTCGGTTCTGAGTCACCTCCCTGACCAAGGTCCTTCTTTCCCGGTTGCTCAGTTTGATTGGACGGCAGTTCCATATTCTTTTCAAGGAAGAGTCTGGGCAGTTGCATATTCTCTCTATTCCCTAATGATGGAGATCACTGTGCTCTTGGGAATTTTCAACACTCTATGAATTGTTTTATACCCTTCCCCAGATCTATGCCTCCTCACATTTCTATCTCAGAGTTCTACGGACAGTTCCTTAGATTTCATGGTGGAGTTTCTGCTCTGACATGTACCTGCAGCTGTGGGACCTTGTACAGAAAGGTGTGTTTCTTTCTAAATCATGTCCAATCATTTGAATTGGCCACAGGTGGACTCTAATCAAGTTGTAGAAACATCTCAAGGATGATGAAAGGAAATTGGATGCACCCAAGCTCAAATTGGAGTGTCATAGCAAAGGGGTTGAATACTTGTTGACGCCGACATTTCAGCTTTTCACTTTTTAATTCATTTGTAAGGATTTCTAAAAACATGTTTTCACTTTGTCATTATGGGGTATTTTGTCTCGATCAGTGACAAAAAATTTAAATTTAATCCATTTTAAATTCAGGCTGCAACACAACAAAATGTGACAAAAGTCGAGAGGCGTGAATACTTTCTGAAGGCACTGCACATCTGTTTGCTTTGTGTGCACTCCAGAACTGGTGAAGGGAATGAGTTGAAACTTGGGGTGTGTATTGGATTTTTGAAAGTTGGGATGGTTAGGATCAACTTGTGTTTGAACATTAAAGTGAGGGAATTATCCTAATACACTGTTTGTTGGTTTTAACTTAGGTTTTAACTAACAATTTGTTGTGTGAAACCCATTATAGTCAGGCAGCAGTTGTCACCTACTTCAATAATTTTGCAAACTTTGATTTTTCACTTTTATTTGTTCAAGGACATCACAATGAATCACTTTCAACTTGTCTTCTAATTTTCAGTTAAGTATTTCACTATGTGAGGGCGCTTTTTCCAAATGGCTGCCAAAATCATAAAAAAGCTGTTAAAAACGTAATTTTCACCAATAATTCCAGCAATTTAGAATGATATTTAACCTCTGCCATCGAAGATCGGAGGTTACTGTTTTCACCCCTTTCTGTTTGTTTGTTTGTTACTTACGAAATCTAAAGAGTAAGTAAGTATCTTGATGACTTCTGTGTGTGTTTGTTTGTTTGTGTGTTTGTTTGTGTGCTTCTAGGCACAATAACTTGAGAACGGAAGAAGCTACCAATGTCAAATAACACCACGTGATTCAGGAGGGTGATGGTTAGTGCTGATTAGATTTTGGTCAAAATCGGTCAAAGGTCAAGGTCACAGTGAGGTCAAACATCCAAAACATTCGATTTTTGATGGCTTGGTCCAGAATCATCGTAGAAACTTCTGATTTGCGTCGCTACCTTCTCTAGAGACAGCTTTTATTAGACAAGGTCAGAGGTCAAGTTGACGATTTCGTAAGTACCAGTCTATGACTGTTTGTTTGTTTGTGAACAGTATTACGGAAAAACTCCTCGACAGATTTCGACGAAACTTGGTGGGGGAATTAGGTATGGTCCAAGGATCATGCCATTAGATTTTGGACTTGGTCCAAAATCCAATATGGCCGCTATGGCGGCCATTTTGAAAAAAATATTTGAATTTTTTTTTTGCATTTCTACATGTTATAAGTGATTTCCAACAAAAAAGTGCCAAAATTATAATTGCGGCTGATTTTGGAACTTCGGGTGGATATACCCACGTAAAATCAATTTCTGTCTCAAGGAATCAAGTTATGACGAATGAATTGAGTATGTAAAAGTTAAAAGTAAAAGGGAAAGTTGCAAACTATAACTCTGAGCACTGTTGACGTCAAATTGAATGAATAGGATATCAGGTTCACTTGAGTGACCTAGCAGTATTGGCGGCGGAGGTTTTGCACTCTACCGAGTGCTCCCCCTCTAGTTTGTAATGTTTTGGCCAAATTATCTTCAAGTAAGTCTTACTGCCTGCTTTAGAAAGGGGGGTACATGCATGCCTTTAACATTGTCCTTTAGGTCATCCATTACAGCCATGGCCATTCTTGTGGTCATTCTCTCAACTTCATCATATGAAACAGCCGTCTTCATGCTTTGGAGCATTTCCACTTGTGAACGTGACCTGTTTGCTTGATATGATACCAGTGCAAGGCGAACAGTCAATGGTGTATTCTTATCCTTGTGAAAACTGCTCCCTTCTTTGGACTCGTAGTTAATTTGTCTCTTAGTTCTATATGCAGATATGATGTGCTGAGTTAGATTTATTGATGTTTTCTCAGCTTCTCTTTCTCTTTTGACTTGTAGAGTAGAATGTGGACCATAGGTTATCCACCTCACTAGCTGCAATAGCTTCTTAGGTGTTTCAAAGTCATCAAATGATCCTTTATATTGCCAGTTTTTCATGTTGTCAACTTCTTTTCGAAATATCTTTGAAGCCCTACTAAGAATTTCCATCTCTTCATCCACATTTGATGTTTCATACTCGTATGTGAGGATTTTGTCTTTGACTAACTGTGACACAACAATTTCTGGTTTCGGCCCATGCTTGACAAAATCAATCCCAGGTATCTTCTCAAGTAAAAGGGACTTCAGGTGCTGCTTAAAGTTACTTCTTTGAACTGTTACATCATGTTCTTCAAGAAGTTTAATATAGGCATTGTTGATTGTCTTCATGTCAATGCTTGGGAAACTGTCACTATTGGTGATTATCAACTACACTATGTTGACAATTTCAATGTCACATATGGCCTTTCCGATGGCTTCATTTTCAGACGAACAAGTGTTTGTACTCTGGAAAGATTCAATGTGTCTGGTTTCCTTTCTGAAACAGGTCAGATGGTATTTACAGTTTTGGGCAAATGCATCCATGGCATCAGAAAGGAGTGCCAATCTTGCGCAGATGTCTTCATTTGTGTTCAGTTCCTTTATCTGTAAGAACTTCCTTCCCATAGGCTCACTGCAAACTTGATGCAGTTTTTCCACACAACTGCCCTGACAGAAAACACACAATTCCTGATCAAACGTTTTCCTTGTTTTTGGAGTTGACGGTACAGAACTTGTACTTGGCCTCCCTCTCTTTTTGTTCACTGTACATTTTAAATCTTCGTCATGACTTATTTCAGCTTTCTCAAGGTTAGCTTGGTTACAAAGTGATTTGTAACATTTTCTGTGGTAGCGATATTCTGCCCCTGCAACAATGTTCATCTGCTTTATTCTATCATGAATGTTAATGTTTTTACCAAGTCGAGCCCATCTTTCACTGAACAATTTAATATTGTTTAGAGATATTTCACTTGCTAATGAAAATTCATCTTTCCGTTTTTCTGCACAAATGATACACTGTTCCATATTTCAATTGGTCAGATGATTGCTTTCATGGTAACAGACAACATGGCCCGGCATCAGCTTGAGCCCTGCAAAACAACAAGAGTTCATAATTAGTACCACTTGGATGAAACAATCCAGAAAACATCATCATATCAGTTGATATGTGTGGTCAATATTATGTTTTTAACATTTTTTTGTGATTTTGGCAGCAATTTTGAAAAAGTGCCCCCAGGTGGTGAAATATGACACTGAAAATTGGAAGACAAGTTGAAAGTGATTCAGTATGATGTCCTTGAACAAATAAAAGTGAAAAATCAAAGTTGGCAAATTTATTGACGTACTGATCAGATAGTGACAACTGCTGCCTGACTATTGGCTTCAGTCTCGGCTTTTAAAGCCCAACTTGGGTGTGTTGATGGCCCAGGATCCGGACAGTACAGGGGAGTGTGTGTGGTTTTTTTTTTTCCTTCTCACTCTATTGATCTGGGTCTCACTACACTTGCATATTTGTACTGTTGATCATTAGTGTTGCAATGACAAACATGTGGTCTTTCTTACCACCATCTCCCTCCCCCCAAACACCAGACGGGTGAGCTGCCATATTCCTACCAGCTTGTAAGCATTGTGAGCCACATTGGAAGCGAGTCCTCTGCAGGTGTGTTTGATGAGCAAACTGCAGTGAGAGCAGTTTACATCACAAAGTAGTCACCAATCACTTGCATTGCACATTTCAGATTAGCGTCTATTAACGAATGTTTTTTGTTTCTCCATCGGTTGATTATGACTATACGTACTTTGAATTCTTCTTTCCGGTGTGATGAAGCAATAGAATGATTCTTCACCATTGAGAAATGGGGCCAAAAACTATATATAGCACAATATTTCAAAAAGTTATGGATGGATTTACACGAAACAATGTGAATGAGTTGGGTAGATGATGAGAACAAGCCGATTACATTTTTGTTCAGGTCCGGATGCAGATCCAGCCTATCGGTGTGATACAAAACGTAAATTGTTCAGTCTGGTGGAGGTATGCGCTCTACCACGTGCCATTCTACTTTTAAAAGCGATTAACATGCATTGTTTTATTTCCAAGTACACATGCAAATACCGGGTGTGTCAAAAAAAGCCAAACGCTCTGATTTATTGACCATTGTTTTAATTTTCATGTTTTTTTTTCTTTCTTTCTTTCTTTCTTTCTTATTTCAGATAATGATATTGTTACGGTTGTGGGGGTAGATGGGGGAATTTCAAAGGATAGTTAGGATTGAATGGAGTTGTTTGGTCCGTGGACATGTAGGAGACATCTCGATGTAATTAAGTATGGAAACTGAGCTTGGGTGTCACCACACCGGGGGTGGGGAAGGGGGGGGTGGGAGGGAGGTGGTGGTGTGGTGGTGGTGTGGTATTAGATGGGGATTAAGACCAATTTCCCCCAGTGTGTGATTGCCTCCTGTGACCTATTCCTGTGTTTTTGCATTTACAAGCCAGCCATGAAGGAGTTGCGTTATTATACCAACAACAACCATAACCACAAGTAAGCCAGGCGTGCCGAGCAGGCAGAGGTTCCGCCTTCCCGGGTTTCGTGCCAGCAAGCCACGTCCTGGAGGTGAATGGTTGTTTGGTGTGACGTCGTAGAAGAAATCGGGAGCGAACACACGGTCGAGAGAGAACGTAGTTAGGAGATTGCCTGTAAGAACAGGGCATTACGGCTGACTTTCCTTCGACGCATGAAGAAGATGGCACAATTCTCGTATTCGTGCTGAGGCGAATGGCTCGCGTACTGAGCAAGACGCTGGTCGTGAGGAACGGACCTCCAAGCCTCGTGTATATCACCGAAGAGACGGCGCCATTCTGCAAAGTAACGGGTCTGTAAGCGTGATCTAAGAAGCTGCAAGGTAGTCTCTGAGCCTTGGTGTTGAATATCACCTCACGATTTATCTCACGTACGTTTCCCACCCAGAGAGTGGCTCGGCGCCATTTTTGGCGTCTTCCCATACAGGACGGAGTACCTCTATTTCAAAGTTCCATAAAGACCATCTCTGGACCAAGCTGCTGTGTCCGTGTATTTGTTGTGGGGTTCGAGTATCAACCCCTTGTGCTGTGCCTCCGTCGCTCCACCAGTTCCGCACCCTACCCCTTCCATGTGCGTTATAATCTCTGAGGATCATGTGTCCGCCTCCTAAGGAAAACTGCTCGGCTATCCGGACTGGTTGGCATTAACTGCTGTCCACCACATTTGGGTTGGGGGATTAACCCAACCGCAGGACCACGACAATATATTGTTGCGGATTTCGCGCCCGCCGGCGTGCGAACGGCCACGTAACTCGAATCGCGGCACGTCGCCCACCGGACGGACAATCCAGTCGTGACCCTCTCGGACTAACGCCGGGAACCAGTCACGGGTGGACCTTTCGGTCTCACCGCGATCGAGCCAATCAGCCCCCGCGTGGGATAGGGTTGCTCGCCAAATTCGACCTACCTAAGTACCCACGCGGAGGGTAGACCGGGCGATCGCACCTCGCCGCAGGTCGACTTCGGACACGGGCCACTTAAGCGACCCGTTCCGTACTATCGGGATAACCGAGCGGTGTTATCGTCGACCTCGACGGTTCGATTAATTATCGGGCGTATTCAGCCCACTACCAACCCTTTACGTGAAGCAAGATGAGGATTCAATGAAGGAAATGACGAAGCGAAGCGGGAAACAGTTCAACACAAAGCACATTTATTCGCGGCACACGGGAAGCACACATATACAATTCCACCAAATGCACACAGAAAAGAAAAACACAATGCAATTTACACAAAAAGCAAATGTAAAAGCGAAAACACAATGCAGAGCTAATACCGACTACCGAGCACACGGCAACACTTATACAATTTTACTTCACAGACGGCGCCGACAACACATACCCAAAACCAAGGAAAAAATACCCTCAAGGATGAGGCGGGCCTGAGGCCGAGACCGGGTCGGGCCTACCCGTCTGGTGATGAGACGCGGAGCGGCGATGGTGCCTCAACTCCGCGGGCCTCGCGGGCAGTGTCTGGTAGGGGGTGGAAAAGGGGCCCCCTTGGTCGCACTATTTCTCAGCGCGGGGGGAAACAGGAGGGGGTTGCTGATGCTCGGGGTATAGAGGATTTTTATTGCCCCGCGACGAGCGTCTCCACCTCGGCCAGGTCGCGCAGTAGGCCTCCCTGGGGTGCAGCTCCCTGCACGACGCGAGCACCCCCTCGTCTGCCCTCGCCGCCTCTCCACAGCTCCGTCCCCTCCGTTCCGACTCCAACGCACACGACGACCAGCTCCTTCCACCGCCCGCGAAGTCTTGACTCTCTGTTCCCTCTCGACTCTCCTACTCTCCTACTCTCTCTCACTTACTCTCTGGACTTACGAACACGGTCGCTTTTTATCAGCCCCGTAGCTTCGCCCTCTCATCTTTGACCCCCTCCCTTCGACCTTTCACCTCGCTCCCCATTGGCCCGAGAAAAAGTGGGCGTGAATGCTTTTTGATCCATAAATTTGCATATATCGATCGCCCTCCAACGCCCTGGGGGCGGGGCCAATTCGCCCCTCGCTCACCGATTGGACGGCAAAAAGTGGGCGTGTGTCGTTTTTGATCCGTTTTTTGAAGCACAAAATCCGTGATTTTGTACACGCTGTTCGGCGCGCGCCCTGCACGAGTCCAACACCGGTACCCACAGGCGGCGCAAGAACGGTGGCGATGCGACGGTTGCGAGGTGTGACGTGAAGGTCGTGGCGGTTGTGGTGAAGCGGTGGTTGGTGGTGGTAACAATGGCGGTTGGTCCAAATTAAAGATAGTAAAAGAAAAACGGCTATCCTGAAGAGTCGCAGCACGCATAAATGACATGTATTCCCACTAGACAACGGGTTTGGGCCTAACTACACATGTACTTACCGAGATACCTCACCTAAGGGACCTGAATGGTGGTTTGCGAATCTGGTAACCACAACACTACCCCCTCCCCTTTTTACAGACTCGTCCCGAGTCGTCAAATTTTTGTGTGCCATCATGTGTAGTTTTCCCCTAGTAAATTTTACCTACGGATCCCTGAGTGCGACATTCATGGTATTCGTGTCCCCAAAATAAATAACCTGAGGGCTGCGTAACTATCTAAACAAACTCACTCACACGGACGACTTAAATAAAATTGCCGGCGCTAGACAGACATGCCGGGGGGCGCACTCATATTTACAGTACATCTTAACCTTAACTTACAAATTTTACACTAAACCATGGCCCAGGATCATTGAACTCTGCAAAAAGAAAGCAGTTAGCAGGGAGCCAGGCTGCCCGCATGCAGTCTCTGGCTCAAACAATGCAGGTGACAGGGAACGTGGCTGGCTGCTCACACGCAGTCCAAGGCCTTCCCTTTTGAACTGAACGCAGTGAACCACAACGGTGCATGGGCTGCACAAACGCAGTCTCCGTGCCAGCTCAAGTGGCACACGCAATGAGCACAACGAATGGATGGATGAACACAACATGGTGCACGGGCCGCCACTGCAGGCCCGTGTTGTAGCTGCCAACTGGGCAGTTCTCGCAGCTTGCAAACTGTTGCTTTTACGATCCTGGCGCACATGGAAATGAACAGGGGGTGGGGGGCAAAGCAAAAATTGAATGGGGCTGGTGAACGTGGGCAGTGGGCATGGCATGGCAAAGGTGGCAGGCAAACACAGCCCGCAGAAGAAGGCCCCCGCAGGCAAACACAGCCGGCAGATGAACTGGCCGGCACAGGCCTTGAAGAAAAAACAGCCAGCCGGCAGATGAAGTGGGCCGGCACAGGCCTTGCAGCACAGCAGCTGCAGATGAAGTTGGCCGGCCTCCGCCCCGAAGCAAAACACGGCCAGCCGATGAAGTTGGCCAGCCTCTGCCGTTCAATGGAGGTTGGTGGAGGGAGTGCGGTGGTGCTGGCCACTTGGAAGGCGGGCTCGGACCTACCTACCTGTCTCCCTCCCACCTATCGCCTTTGCCTGTCACTGTACATACCCACTCCCTTAATTTGTCAAACCCCAATTTAGCCCCAACTTAAATTTTTTTTTTTTTTTTTTACTTCCCCACTATAAATCGTCCCCTAACCCCCTTTATCGTCCTTGTTCGGCTAACCCATCCTGTCACCTCGCCTACTCCCAACCCCTACGTTCCCTTCCCGGAGGGGAACAAGGGAGAGCTAGCGTCCTGTGTCGAGGCCCAACGAAGCCTCAGAATGGCCTCTCCAGAGTTCGGCGATCTATAACCAAAGTGGGTCCAGCGGCCCACAACGAGAGCGAGGGGATGGATGGTGCGGAGGGGTACATCTCCTAATCTATCCTAACCATTTAACTGTTAAACTACCCCGGGGCTTTCAACAAGCGCCTCTCGCTTAAACTATTGGTTCTATAAACCCAGATTCCCGTCGCCTGTGTTGGTGTCCTCACAATTTCGGGCCTCGCCCCCCAATTTTCTCTCCGTGCCCTCACACGGTCTCCTGGCTGGGACACGTGGCTCCCTTTGGCAGGCACGACCCTCTGCCGAATCTCCCGCTATGGCACCCCCGGGCACTACACTGCCTCCGAGCCTACCAGCTCCCTAACACCGGGGAGTGCCCCCCATGGCACCTCCCCTGAAACGCACACGTGGCAGGCCGGCCTCCCGGGCCCCTTTCCGAGGGTCACCCGTGCCCACAACACTGCCCACGCGGCTAATGGCGCCCCGGGCCCCCGCACCAAGCAGGCGCACCCGTGCCCACTACTCTATCCCGGCCCCCCATGGGCCCATGGCCTACCGCGGCCGACTAGCCTGATGCCCGGGGTACCCACTCAGCGATACTCACCTTTCGCAGCCACGCTCCCAAGCCTGTCAACAGGGCTCCTGCACCCCTCCAAATGGGTTTCGAGCCTACATTCCCACCAACAGCAAAACGACCTCCATTTTGTAAATTTGACTAACCCCCTAACTCACTTTATACTGACCCCGGGGTCCCTTGGGCGGGAGTCACTCCTCCCCCCAATCACTCATCGCACCATGCATTCCCCATTCACTCCATACACACAGACCCGCTGGCCTCACTCACTCAACAAGTGCTCACCTCACAACTCACCAACTCTTCAACACACACACCACTGAACTCTGCCATCCTTCTAACTACATCCCCTAACTAACTCGTGCTCCCACGTCGTCCCTTAAACTATAGCACGTTCCTTTTAACACTATGTAGCTAAACTACGTCCCCGCTACACATCCACAAGTCTGTCTCTGTCTCCAAATCATAAATTCATTTTATTTTCCAACCTAAAGCTCACTAAATCCCTCTACCTAATCCATTCCACGGACTCCATGAGGACTTACCCCTGCCCCATGAAGTCGGTCTAACTAAGCTAACCCTTCCCCCGAACTAGTTTTCATCCTGTGCCCAGGTAAGGGGGTCTTCCACCCCTTGCCCAGGAATCCTGTGCACCCGAAAGTGAGGCTTGCTTTTTTTTTTTTTTTTTTTCTTTACATGCGCAGCGCCAGCGCGGCAACTCGCGCACTTTACACCTGCCCGTGACGTCATGCAGCTGCACGTGTTCCTCGTCCCTCCTTGGACGGTACCATCCGGCAGAGATACCCCTCCTGCCGGATTCCAACCACACGTGCAGCCATGACGTCACCGTGCGCAAAAAAAAAACACAAGCCCCACGTCTCGAGGGGTTCCCCACGTGAACACATGTGCTTTGCCCGTTGGAGCTTAACACACACGATCGCGTGGAGAACCCATCCGGTCCAAATCCGTTATCCTGCCTAAACTTTGTCCGTCCGCGGGATCGGCAAATCCACCGCGTGCGTTTCCGGACCGGGACTTCACTCTCGCAAGCGAGCACGTGGCGGTCTCGTGCGTTGCACAGCACGAACCTCGTGCTCACTGCTGGGTGAACCCGGCACGGTCCCCGAAACAACTACAGCCGCTACCCGGCTTTCTTTCTTCTGTCGCCGTCTCCGTCTCCATTCCACACACGCATACCTGCGTGTTACGACGCACACAGTCCACTCCATCACATTCACACCGGGAGACGCGGCTGCGTGCTCCCGCATGCCAACCGACATCTCCCTCACATACCGCTCTCTCACACACACGGTCTCCCTTGCACACAGCGACCTTGCACACGGCCGTTCACTCACGCGTACGGGGGCACTCACCCGCGGTGCCTCACTCGCACTCCGTGCCTCACTCACACACGCGAGGGCACTCACCCGCGGTGCCTCACTCACACACACGGCGACACTCATACACGGTGCCTCATCCACACACGCGGGGGCACTCAACCGCGGTGTCTCATCCATACTCCGTGCCTCACTCACACATACGGGGGAACTCACCCGCGGTGCCTCACCCACACACGCGGGGGCACTCAACCGCGGTGCCTCATCCACACACACGGCCTCTTCCACACACGGTGCCTCATCCACGCACGGCGTGCTGGGAAGCACGTACTCTGGCACAATCGCCACCTCACCACTCACACACGGGGTCGCTGCCACACACGGGGACGCACTCACGCCTTGCACCACACACACAGGGACAACCACTCTGGGGATTTGTGTCCCCACAAGGGTCTCCGGGGCCTCTATACCCCCCAAGCTCTCCGTGCACCCGTCCACAGCACCCGTCCCCTCAACCTCGCAAAGCACGACCGAACTCACCTGGTCGTGACTCGCCTCAAGGGGGCATACTCCCTCCCCTCGTTCCTGGAGGAGGCCATCCAGGTGCTCGCACTGGGTCCCTACACGCTCCGCGAGCTCAACCCCATTATCCTCCACTACCTCCGTGTGTGTGTGTGCGTCACTTACCCCGTCCAATTCACCCTCTATCTCCCGTGTCTCAACTATTATTATTTCCTTTGTCGTCACCTCGTGTCTCGTCTCACACGTTTTGGTCTCCCCATTTAATTTTTCCCTTTTGGTCACCGTCGATTCCTCTGTCACGACCCTCGCCGAACACGCCCCCCGAATTATTTTTTTACCCGCCTCCACCGCGGGCCTGTCAGCCGTTGCACCCCCTTCCAGCTCGTTTGCTCCCACACGTGGAGTCACCATTCCCAGCTCCCTGGTCACGGCCTTCATGCCCGCCTGCAGGCATCGGCCCATGTTCTGCGTCTCACCCCGTAGCTCTTTCATTTCTTTTTTTATGTTTGTTTCCATTCCGTTCATTTGTTGTGTATTCGCATCCATCTTTTCGTTCATTTGTTTGTTCATGCCTTTTATTTCGTTTTTCATATTCGCTTCCATCTTTTCGATCATTTCCGCATTCATCTTTTGTGTATTCGCATCCATCTTTTCGTTCATTTGTTTGTTCATGTTCGCAATCATCTTCGCTGTCGTTTCCGCATACATTTTTGCCAGCATGGTGAATAGCTGGGTCATGTCGGGTGCGCTTGGGTGAGCCGTTTCGGCAGGGGTCGGGGAAGGGTTTTGGTGGAGAGGGGGGGGGGGAGGTGTCATGCACTGCGGCCGCTGCCGCACCCATTTCGGGCTCTGGGTTCAGTTGGGCGAGTCCGTGTTCCTGCACAATCAACATTTCCTGCTCGGGGATTCCATCCTGGACCATGGATCCTACACATTCTACATCCATTTCTAATACCCCCGGCTCCCGCTCGCCTTGAGACGCCATCTTGCTTCTCTGAAAGGGTTAATTTAGCTCGCTCGTAATTTGGAGGGAATCGGGGGTCGCTTCTCTCACCCCTGGACCGATTCCCGTGAATTTAATTGGAGACAGGAGAGCCCGTTTTCCTGTTCTCAGATACCAGTGCCGCGAGGAGGGCGATGAATTTGTATCCCACTTCTGACACCAGTGTTGCGGATTTCGCGCCCGCCGGCGTGCGAACGGCCACGTAACTCGAATCGCGGCACGTCGCCCACCGGACGGACAATCCAGTCGTGACCCTCTCGGACTAACGCCGGGAACCAGTCACGGGTGGACCTTTCGGTCTCACCGCGATCGAGCCAATCAGCCCCCGCGTGGGATAGGGTTGCTCGCCAAATTCGACCTACCTAAGTACCCACGCGGAGGGTAGACCGGGCGATCGCACCTCGCCGCAGGTCGACTTCGGACACGGGCCACTTAAGCGACCCGTTCCGTACTATCGGGATAACCGAGCGGTGTTATCGTCGACCTCGACGGTTCGATTAATTATCGGGCGTATTCAGCCCACTACCAACCCTTTACGTGAAGCAAGATGAGGATTCAATGAAGGAAATGACGAAGCGAAGCGGGAAACAGTTCAACACAAAGCACATTTATTCGCGGCACACGGGAAGCACACATATACAATTCCACCAAATGCACACAGAAAAGAAAAACACAATGCAATTTACACAAAAAGCAAATGTAAAAGCGAAAACACAATGCAGAGCTAATACCGACTACCGAGCACACGGCAACACTTATACAATTTTACTTCACAGATGGCGCCGACAACACATACCCAAAACCAAGGAAAAAATACCCTCAAGGATGAGGCGGGCCTGAGGCCGAGACCGGGTCGGGCCTACCCGTCTGGTGATGAGACGCGGAGCGGCGATGGTGCCTCAACTCCGCGGGCCTCGCGGGCAGTGTCTGGTAGGGGGTGGAAAAGGGGCCCCCTTGGTCGCACTATCTCAGCGCGGGGGGAAACAGGAGGGGGTTGCTGATGCTCGGGGTATAGAGGATTTTTATTGCTCCGCGACGAGCGTCTCCACCTCGGCCAGGTCGCGCTGTAGGCCTCCCTGGGGTGCAGCTCCCTGCACGACGCGAGCACCCCCTCGTCTGCCCTCGCCGCCTCTCCACAGCTCCGTCCCCTCCGTTCCGACTCCAACGCACACGACGACCAGCTCCTTCCACCGCCCGCGAAGTCTTGACTCTCTGTTCCCTCTCGACTCTCCTACTCTCCTACTCTCTCTCACTTACTCTCTGGACTGACGAACACGGTCGCTTTTTATCAGCCCCGTAGCTTCGCCCTCTCATCTTTGACCCCCTCCCTTCGACCTTTCACCTCGCTCCCCATTGGCCCGAGAAAAAGTGGGCGTGAATGCTTTTTGATCCATAAATTTGCATATATCGATCGCCCTCCAACGCCCTGGGGCGGGGCCACCCGCCCTCGCTCACCGATTGGACGGCAAAAAGTGGGCGTGTGTCGTTTTTGATCCGTTTTTGAAGCACAAAATCCGTGATTTTGTACACGCTGTTCGGCGCGCGCCCTGCACGAGTCCAACACCGGTACCCACAGGCGGCGCAAGAACGGTGGCGATGCGACGGTTGCGAGGTGTGACGTGAAGGTCGTGGCGGTTGTGGTGAAGCGGTGGTTGGTGGTGGTAACAATGGCGGTTGGTCCAAATTAAAGATAGTAAAAGAAAAACGGCTATCCTGAAGAGTCGCAGCACGCATAAATGACATGTATTCCCACTAGACAACGGGTTTGGGCCTAACTACACATGTACTTACCGAGATACCTCACCTAAGGGACCTGAATGGTGGTTTGCGAATCTGGTAACCACAACAATATTATTTCCTGTGGGAAACTATGCCCGACATTAATGAAGAAAACGTTTTTTTTTTCTGTGGAATCCGACATCGAAATGCAAACCTTTGTCCAAACTCGAAGAAAGTTCAAGAGAGACTTTAATTGCAGAGACGCCCCATGCAAAGAGAATATTCATATGGATGAATACATTTTGAGAACAAGGAACTATGCATAACTTGATATCATAAGTCAATAGAGAGACCAAGTCTTTCTGGATTCCCTTCGCTGAGAACTCCAGAGATCATTGAGAGGGTCAGCCAGTCGGAAACAGTCCAGAAAAGTCACTTCACCATCGCAGCCAAGAACTTGGACTGAGAGTGTGAAGTCTCAAGAGGATTCTCCATGATGAGAATAAACTTTATCTGCGAGTAATGATTGGGCAGCCCCTTGCACGATAAATGAGTCCCGTGATTGAATGACGAGCCACTTCAGTGAGAGAGTGTTTGGCCGATGCTTCAGTGTCGAGTGGTCTCCAGATTCCCCTTATTTGAGGCCACTAGATTTTTACCTTTGTGGATTTCTCAGACAATATGTACAGTGATAATCATGGAAGCATCTTTGAGCTGAAACAAGCAATCACAGAGAAAGTTCGGTCCACCCCACTTGCTGAAAGTCAGCGCGTAATAAACAACTTCACCCGTCGTGCTCAAATCTGCACTCAGGGCAGAGTGGACTTTTGGATCATGTGATCAACTGAGTGCCAAACTCGTCTTGCAAGTTACAGTTCTGATATTTGGTACATTTGTGTCACACAAAATGTTGAAGTTTTATGCAATTCACAAAAAAACTGAATATAGTAGTATTGTAGATTTAAAAAAAAATTATTAGTTTTTTTTTGGCACACCCTGTCGTTTCCCAACCTCAATTTTCCACTGGAATGTCACATAAATTCCAACAAGAAGTGTGCTGTACTCTTTCAGGTCACTACATCACCGATGCGCTGGACGTGAAGAAACGAGCCTGGTTTACGTACGATGACACCAACGTCGTAAGCATTTCTGAGCCGGCTGTTCGTGTGATGAGGGAGAGGAACGGATACATCTTCTTTTACATGCACAAGTAGGTGGTTTAAGTGTAATTTTAGTGAAACAGCTTTACTGCTTTGTTCTAAATAGGTGTTACGAACATGTTGAAAAGGTATGTTAGATTTGTGTGCATGCCGTATATGCATGTTATAGATACGTGGACCTACCTATCCCTACGTGAACTGTTTTGTGTGCAAACCAGACTCTGTGGTGTAATGGTTAGAATGTCTTCTGGGAGGTCGGTGGTTCAAACCTTGGCCGAGTCGTTGCAAAGACTTTTTCATTGTTCTTGCTGCTTCCTTGCTTGACGTTCAGCATTTTAAAAGTATAGAGCATCGATAATCCCCAGAGGTTGGCATCCATGGGGAGGAGGAAATTCCTCCTTAGGAAATGCCCTGCTGAGTACTGTGAGAAAGGTGGTGCCATTGTTGGGATGTCACTGGCACCCAGAGTACCCAGGAAGTGACAGTGCTCCGTGTGTGTGTGTGTGTGACTGACTGACTGACTGACTGAGTCAGTGTGTCAGCCCAACTATGAGCCCTCGATCCTGTTTAAGAGAAAAGAAGAAAAAAAAGTTTATTTGTGTGTGATTTCTATCAATCAGCCATGGTTGTGGACCGACTGTTTGGAGAGGTCCTTAGTTGAAAGGGTCAAAACCCTATTTGAGTGGTGCCCAGCTGATGATGTGGCAGTTGGAACACCTACCAATTGTTCACAAGTCGATAAGTTCTTAGTTTAGGTGAGCAACTGTGATGTTTGCAACTAAGACAAGTTTTATATCAGATTGTGTGGAATTAGCGTCATTTAAAACGTCCTTGAAATGTGTGTGCGCATTGCGTGCGTGTTTTGTTTTTTCCTCTTCGAGCCTTCGGCCTTGTAAATGAAAAATAAATGTGATTGTGCCAAAATTATTGATAAATTCCCATTGTATTTGGCATTAAAAATGTTCTTTCCAAACCTCCTCGTATCCTGAATCGATGAACGGTTTACTCGAGGGGAAGGTTATCCTTTTGCTGAGCTTGGTTCCTCTCATCCTTTATTCCATTAGCATGATTCTGGATGAAAGAGTGACCATTGTGCAATCGTCTTTAACTGCAGATGGAATTTCCATTTGGTGATGAGTTTGCAGTCTTTCATCCTGTGCTTCCATTTGCAGAGAAATCTTGGAGCAACTTCAAGATGTCTCGTTGTGATGCCTGCTTATCCGGCAACCCATTCGAGTCGTGTGTCCCTGCCATCCTCATGCTCGAGTCTCCTCTATCTTGAGGAGTTTCCTTTCAGTGATCTAATCCTGGAAGGTTGGTGTGGAAGGCTTACACTTCAAAGCTAAGAGTTTGCATTATTTTGTTCCATTAATCCATGATTGTGTTGTTGGTCCACTGTAATAAAGGCAACATTTATCATCTGGTTTTGTTAATAAGTACAACTTGCTCTTTTGGCCTTTTATTCTGCTAATCTGCTGTACAGAAGCAAGGTTTGTTTTTCAGAAGTATGGTTTGTACAGGTAATTTAAAGCATTGTGTGAATGTGAGCTTGAAATCCATGTAAATAAATAAATGCTCAGTTTGAGTTGGTCTTTGTGCGTTAAGTGATTGAGGATTTCCAACTTGACCTCCACTCCACCCTTCCCTCATGATAGCTCCAAACTTTTGCAAAGTGTTTTTTTCTATGCAATGGAAGAGCATGCAAGAGCGAGGAGACCGAGGGCAAAAAGGCAGTGACCCTAATTGTTGGGCCGCAGGTACAGGGCCACAAGAACATCCTTATCGCACCACTTTCCTTCATATTCAGCTGGGGGCAACTTCAGGACTTTTCTCCTCACATGGATGCCAAACTATGGTGTTTGTCCATGCTCTATCCTATAAATGCTGGCCATTGAGTGAGGAAGACGCAGCACATACTCTGGTTTTGTACGACTCGGTTTTGTATAACTTGTACTTATGAACAAAACTTGTACAAAACAAAAATAACTTGTACTTACCTCTTTAGTACAACTCGGCCAGGGTTGGAATTGAATCAGTGACTTACCACACATGGGACACACTTTTTTTTTTCTTTTCTTTTTTTTAAATACAATGTCGAGGCTCGTGGAGGAGTGAGAAAATAAAATGGATGAGGACGTCATAAAATTAAAGGAACCATAGAAAGAGAGGGGGGAACACACCAAAGACAGGGATGAGGGAGACTTGGACAAATAAGGGATGTGTATAAGAATGAGTAGTGGTGGAGAATGCAACAGGTGGACAGGATGGATGTAGAAGCAAACTCGCAGGAAAGAGGTACGTCGGTGGGTGGGGGCTTGGGGTGGGGGGGGGTAACGAGGGTAGAAAAGATCATGGTTTTGGATGGGGGATGATTTGACCTGATGGTGAGTGAACGGCTGTCTTGAAGACCTGGAGGGAAGAATGAGATTGAAGAGGATGTGGAAATTGATTCCACAGGTGGGGAAAAAAAGAGGAACAAATGAGTGGAGGTGAGCAATGATCCTGGAATGTGGGCGTTTCACCAGAAAGGGGTTGATGGTGGACCACATGTGCCATGCAGAAGCCTGGTGTGGGAGGTGGGGGGGGGGGACATTGAAAGAGCAGAGGGTGCAAGACCAAAAAGGAGGCAGTACAAGACAGAGACCACTGACCTGTTGGCGATGTGAAAGGCCCACAGACTCGGCTTCGTCACGGGAGATTTGAATGATCTTGAAGTCCTTTGTTTCCATGGCATCAAGCTGAAAAACAAATGACCTATGACAAAAGGCATTCCAATTGTTAGGTAAAAAGGGTAATGTTACCCAACACCCCTGCCCCAGACACCCCCCTCCTCCCCATCTTTATTCATATTAAAAGGCTGCCATCATAAGCAAGGCTATGGATACCATCATGACATACTATACTTGTATAGTAATCTTTCATGGTCACCTGTTGAACATGTACTTACAGACATAATGTTACATGATCATGGTGGGTGGTAAAAGGGCGGAGGAGCTCCTTGTGAGCCAACAGCCATCCATATCTAGTGCCCAACTGTATCTGTGGACATCCTCCTGCAGTTGGGTTACTTCTAATTAGGAGGTTGGTGGCAGGATTTGCACAAAGGCCACTGTAAAACCCTTCATTCCGCAAAACACAAAAAAAAACGCAAAGAAATCTGAAAACCCACTCCGTGGGAGTACCTCCTATGCAGCTTCCCTTCGCAGGGCAGCTCACCGGATGACGGGATTGGGGAAAAGCCTTCGGGACCCCCAATCTTTGATGAAAGGAGGGAAACCACGGGGTAACATTCCCGGGTCAGATTGTCGGAGTGGTGCTGAGGTGTCGTCCACCAGACGGCGGTCTCCTTGGGTTAACCTGACGCGGTCCCTTCGGGTAGGTGCCTGGATTGTCCTATCCCGGAGAGGATGATCACATGTCTCTGTTGTCATCTGAGCTCAAGCGTTTGGACATCGGTATTGCAGCACTCTCTGAGGTTCGTAGACCGGATTGCGGCAAGATCATGGTGGGTGGTTACACCTACTATTGGTCTGGTCGCTCTGATGGTTAGCATTCCCAAGGAGTTGCTGTAGCTGTGTCCAATAAGCTGACTCCAATGATAATTGAGGTAACACCAGTCAACGAGCGTATTCTGAGACAAAGGATTCGTCACTCCTTCGGTGTCATTTCCCTGGTCTCTGTTTATGCTCCGACTGAGGCGAGTGATCTCACCGTGAAGGATGCATTCTACGCCACGCTCAAATCTGTGGTTGATCAGTGCCCCAGATGAGATACACTTCTAGTCTTGGGGGATGGTTATGAGACGTGTGTTGGTCCCCATGGGTCAGGAACGATGAACCAGAATAGCACTAAGTTCCTTGATTTTGCAAGAAGTCATGGACTTAGGGTGGCTGGTTCATGGTTTCAGCGCACACAAGCACATCGCTCTACTTGGTATTCCAACGCTGGCGGTGTGGCAAAGGAGATTGACCATGTCCTCGTTGATGGTCGCTGGAGGATGATCTGGAACTGCAGGGTCTACTGGAGTGCTCAGTTCCTCAATGCTGACCACCGGCTTGTTGTAGCAACTCTGCAGTCGCACCTTAAATCCAGGCGAATGGTACCATCTCAGCCTCGGCTGGATGTTTGCAAGCTCAAGGATGAGAGGGTACCTGAGGAGTTTGCAAACAGGCTGAATGGAGATTTAAGGAGCCTGGGTGCTTTGGGAGGTCCTGAAGAGTTGTGGAGAGCCTTCAAGACCACCGTCCTTGATGTTGCCGGTGGATGTATTGGAACTCACCATCGGGCAAAGAAGAATTTTGTCTCTCGGGACACTGGATACCATTGACCAGAGTCGCAGGGCCAGGCTGAATGGCAGAGCTGACCTGTTCAGGGAGCAGAGTCGTAAAACTGTACATGCGCTAGGGGTGGGCAAGGAGGCCTATGTGTGAGAATCTGTGAGGGGGTAGATCATCACGTGTGCTCAAGGGATTCTCGTCCTGCTTATAGGGGAATTCGCGCATTGCGTTCCTCCAAGCCCATCCCTCGGAGCACTGCAGTTAGAGCAGAGAGTGGTAGGCTCTTGACAGAGGAGTCCGAAGTGAAGGCCCGCTGGGCTGGTTACTTTGAGCGGTTGTACCAGGCTGATCCACCAGCTGTCGAGTTGGATGTCAGGGGTGTTACAATCCCTGTTGCTGACCCTCCAATCAACTGTGGTCCACCTTCGCTTGTGGAAACACGGGCTGCGGTGAACCGGTTGAAATGGGGTAAAGCTCCAGGGATCTGTGGCATCCATGCTGAACTTCTCAAGGCTGGTGGAAATGCTGCACTCATGTCATTGCATGCAGTTCTGTGCTCTGCTTGGAACACAGGCATCATCCCAACTGATTGTAAAAGAGGTCTTGTTGTCCCTCTTTGGAAAGGGAAGGGTGATCGCCAAGACTCAACAACTACCGAGGGGTGACGCTGCTCTCAGTGCCGGGCAAGGTCTTTGCTCGGATAATTCTTGATAGGGTTCGCCACCATCTGCTTGAGCACCAGCATCCAGAGCAGTCAGGCTTTACACCAAAGAGGTCAACGATTGACCGTATCCTTGCTCTTCGGGTCCTCACCAAATGCAGATGAGAGTTTTGGTAGGGAATGCTTGCAGCCTATGTTTATCTCTGTAAAGCGTTTGATTCGGTGAATCGGGATGCCCTCTGGAAGATTCTTGGTCTTCGTGGGGTGCCACCAAAACTGATCGATCTGATGTCTGAACTCTACTCTGGTACTGACAGTGCTGTGAGATGTGGTGGTACCATCTCTGACTTATTTCCAGTTGATACTGGAGTTTGTCAGGGGTGTGTCCTGGCCCCACACTTTTCAGCGCTTGTATCGACTGGATTCTGGGGGAGGATGTCGAAGAGATCAAGCTGCGGTGCATCGTTTGGGAATGTGAAGATCTCTGACCTTGATTTCGCAGATGATGCAGTCATTTTTGCGGAGACTTTAGATATCCTTTTGGGGGCCCTCGAGGTGCTGAATGAGGAGTCGGAGCCGCTGGGATTACGGGTTTCCTGGTAAAAACTAAGATCCAGGGTTTCAATGACATCTTGGATGCCGCTGTCCTGTCTGTGCCTGTTTGTGATGAGGATGTTGAGGTCGTGGAGACATTCACTTCCCTTGGCAGTGATATTCATGTCTCTGCCGGCTGTGAGTCAGAGGTCAATCGACGTCTGGGTCGGGCCTGGGGAGTCATGGATTCACTGGATAATGGGGTGTGGTGCTGCCGGTACCTGTGCCGGAGGACGAAAGTCTGAGTCTTCAGGTCCTTGGTGCTTCCAGTCTTGCTCTATGGATGCGAGACTTGGATTCTGACCAAGGATCTGAGACGGAGTCTTAATTCCTTTGGTACCAGGTCTTTTTGGAGAATCCTTGGCTATCGCTGGTCAGAATTTGTGTCCAACAAGCGGTTGTTGAGAGAGACTCAGATGACATTTGTTACCTGCATAGTCCGTGAGCGTCAGCTGCGGCTGTAGGGACATGTGGCTCATTTTCCTGACGCTGATCCTGCTCACCAGATTCTCTCAGTGAGGGAGTCTTGTGAGTGGAGGAGGCCAATGGGCCGACCATGTGCCTTGTGGTTGCAGCAGGTTGATTGGCATCTCAAGGAGATGGGGATGGGCCAGGCATCTGCCTGTGGGATGGCCAGACGGAGGCCCCTCGAGTACCGGTGGAAATTGGACGCAGTGACGCACTGTTTTGGTGCATGCTCCCATACCTGACCTGGTATGGGATTCAAGTTTGCAGATTAAACGAGGAGGGCACTCTTCGACGTCGTGACGTCGACAGATATGCTGCCTCCCACATTATTCCATCACCAACAAATACCACCCGTCGCTTCGCTGACTGGTATACGAAAGGGGGGTTGGGGAGAGGGAGGGGGGTTTGGGGAGAGAGAGAGGGGTGGAGTGAAGAGAGGGGAGGGGGAGTGAGGAGTTGTGGGGAAAGGGAAGACAGTGTGAAGTGAGAGGAAGGGAAGTCAGATGTGCGGTGGAGTGTTAATTACGATTCATACTGTTTCATCAAAATGCTTCTGCATAGAATAACAATGAAGATTGAAACACAATGATGTCTGCAATCCATTTTCTACTGGTCATACTATAAATACAGCCGAGAGACAACACCGCCCCCACGCGTCCAGAGACGGAGGTGTGGGAGGAGGGTGCTGTACTGTATTGGGAGAGGGTTGAGCAAGGATAAGAGAGATAGACATAGAGATATAGATGGGGTAGGGGAGTTATCAGAGAGAATATGTTATGCTTCATGAAACACACACACACACACACACACACACACACACACACACACACACACACACACACACACACACACACACACACACACACACACACACACACACACACACACACACACACACACACACACTGCTTGACCGATATCGGCAGGTTGGAGTCGATGTGATTACCGACTTCAGTACGTACTGTATACAACCCAGAAAACTTGAGTTGCTTTCACCAAAAATACAACGTTGCATTTACATAGACAGTTCAGGGATATGTTTACAAACATTCATCTTTATAAATAGCCACATTTGATGGGTGGGGGGAAAAAATTGGTTCGGTGATTTTGAAAACATGTTGATACGACAAAGGGCTCTGAAATCGGGTTTTATTTCACAACTTGCTGAGGATGATGGGGCACGAACCACTCGCTGAGGATGACTGGGCCCGACCCACTCGATGAGGAAGACGGGGCACGAAGCACTCACTGAGGATGACGGGGCACGGACCACTCACTGAGGATAACGGGACACAAACCACTCGCTGAAGATGACGGGGCACGAACCATTCGCTGAGGATGACTGGGCACGAACCACTCGCTGAGGAAGACGGGGCACGAAGCACTCACTGAGGATGACGGGGCACGGACCACTCACTGAGGATAACGGGACACGGACCACTCACTGAGGATAACGGGACACGAACCACTCGCTGAGGATGACGGGGCACGGACCATTCGCTGAGGATGACTGGGCACGAACCACTCGCTGAGGACAACGGGACATGAACCACTCGCTGAGGATAACGGGTCACGAACCATCAGACTGCGGATGCAAGCGTTATCTGTGGTCAGGAGCTCCGGGGACCGAGGAAGGACTTTCACGATGGAGGATTCCCAGTCTGTGACTGGCTTTGGAGGCCAGCTTGGAAATGTGGCTTTCCCAGGAAAGATCATGGCAGATCATGAGACCCAGCAGCTTGAATGAAAGGACTTCTTCAAGAAGATTGTTGAGAGAGTAGTTGGTGGGGGGGGGGGGGGGGTTCCAGACAGTCCTTTAGGAGAGACATTGTGAGAGTGTGAAATTTGTCAGAATTGAAAGACATGTTCCATATGTTGGACCAGTTTGTGATTTTGTCCAGATCTGCAGAGAGTGAAGAAGCTGCTGCTTGCCGATCTGAGGGATGACAGATGGTACTGCAGAGAGTGGAGTCATCAGCAATGAGGTAAAGAGGATTTTCCAGAGTCAGAGAGATCATTGATGAAAACCAGAAGGCTGCCTTGAGGAACTCCAGTCTCCACAGGAAGAGTGATATGAGACTTCATTAAAGGCCACATGTTGGCTTTGTAGAGACAGAGACAGAGACAGAGACAGAGACAGAGACAGAGACAGAGACACTCTTAATTTGAAAATTATAGCACTAACAAACGCGATGTACACAGCAACTCGTTGCTATGATGAACAGGCATTTAATAATACGAGTGATAAAAGTGGAAAAAAAACAACTCTCGTTAAGAAATCGTTGCGGCCTGTTCCAAATCAGGGCATGGTTGAGCAGGCCAAAAAAACATGGCGGCTTCAGACCCCAGCAAAGTTCCCGATGATATGCCTTTCGACTCCATAGAGAGCGGTGACTGAGGATGTGCCTGATAAAGGGTATAATGAATTAAGGCCATTAATTATCTTCAAAAGGGTTTTTTTGAAAATCAACCGAAACACCCAATTTTCAGTCACGCACTTCCTTGAACTTTTGTTGGTGTGAATGCAAAGTTTTTGGCTGCTCGGTTTTATGGTTTTGGAGTTGAGGACACACACACACACACACACACACACACACACACACACACACACACACACACACACACACACACACACACACACACACACACACACACACACACACACACACACACACACACACACACACACACACACACACACACACACACACACACACACACACACACTAGTATGAATTGAATATTAATTTTGTTCATTTTTCACTAAAAATCCATATTTGAATAACTGTATTTATAGATAAGCCTTTGTGATCCTCCTTATCGTGTACTTTATCAATGCGGCACTTTCCTCCCTTCACATGCCGGAATCCCCCCCGCCCCCCCCCCACCATTCCCATCTCTTTCTCCTCTCCATTTCTCACCCTCTCTCCTCTCACTCCCCCCCCACCCTCTTTCCCCCTGCTCTTCCACCCTCCCCCTCTGTTAAGGATTGATGGTTTAGTTTTGAATGTGGAAACTGCCTCCCCTTCCCTTCCCATCGCGCCCCTCCCCCTCCCCCACCCTTCCTCTCCCCCACCATACAACTCTCCCGAAGTCAAGGAGAGGAAGGGCTGTCAAAGAATGTGTGAATTGGACAAATGAAAGGTTTTTTTATCTTGCCAAAACGAAGTTTTTGCAAGATATGTTAGTCAGCTTTATGTTTTTTATTTTTTGTTTGTTTTTTGTTTGTTTGTTTTTTTTTTGTTTGTCTGTAAGCACGTATAAAAAATTCTGCAGAGCACAGTTATCATTGGAAATTTTTGTAACTTCGCATATCAGAGGCCTATAGAGGTCCCTTTCAGCGCATAAAATTTTGAAGGTCAAGGTCAAAGGTCAAGGTCACTTTGTCGCAAATCAGGGGAGTCAACGAAACCCTTATTTTTTGAGTAATTTTGATCGGATCGTCTTCAAACTTCATGGGAATATAGTTCATGGTCTGGCGCTCAGCTGATTAATTTTTGGTGGCGATTGGCCTTGACCTTCATGGTTAGTGCCTAAGGTCAAACATATTTGACCCCAAGGTCAAATTTTCAAGTTTTAGGAACCATATCGTGTAGTACCTCAAATTGAACATCTCGATGAGTGCTTTCTAGATATGTCAAGCTTGAGACATTATGACGTCTTTTGGTGACGTTATGAGGCAAACGCATATTTTCATGGTTACTCTGTAGAACGATTCTCATCGGAATCTCTCGTAGGCAGATATTCCTCAAGGAGTTGCTCCTGGTGGATACAGCTCTGTTCACCTCAGTGTGACCTTAAAGAAGTCACACGTGGTCACCTTTTGGCAAGATACGGGTCACCCTGCGGGTGACATTGGTTTATTTTGGTTGTTGTTTTTTTTTATTTGTTTTTTTTTTAATATAGCGCGGTGACATCGCGCTGTTCTATAATTGGCTATTCTGTCCTGTGTCTTCTGTCACACTTATGGCCGCGTACGTCCCTTTGATCTGAGGGCTATAAATAGAAATTTGTCCAACGTCACAACTCTTCCCATCATGCATGCTAATTCACCGTGTCTACATTTAAATTTTATAACTGCAAAATTGTTTCTTCATTCTTAACCATTCTGCCCCCAGCCGCTTTTATAAAGCAATGAATCGCCATATCATAGAAGTATAGCCGAGAGGTATGCACGCTCGGTATAAACTGTCATCCCAGTGTTTCACAGGCACGGTGATTCACCAATGGCGGGGCTTCGCCCGTTCAGGGAGGGGCTTCAAAATCACATCGCTGCCATTTTGTTTCCTCCGTACGGCCTCTTTCACAAGTCCTGCACTTTCTTACACTCTCACGGCTTTATATTAACTCGAATTCGATTTCTGATTTCATTTTTCATGGTTGATAACATGGTTTTAGACTTGGTTGCAAAAAAACATGGGAAGAAAATTGACGTTTTTAGACAAAAATGCATTTTTAGTGAAAATAAGGCCTGTAACATAAAGTCCATTCAGACTTCCTCACGGCTGTATCTTAACTCAAATTCACCTGATTTCATTCTTTGTAGTCGTTAAGATGGTTCAGGTTTCAATTTCAGCAAAAGGTGAGAAAATAGGACGAACATTGGCGTTTTTACACAAAAATGCATTCCATTAGCCGTTTTCTTTCGACAGTCACTATAAAATGTTTCATTCTTTAGACGTAGTCACAATAAAGGGTTGCGAGTCTTAGGTACTCTTTGATCCCAGAGTCACACAAGCATAAAGCTCCCGTGTAAAGCAGGATGACGTCGACATGATGACGTCACACATCTTAAGCACAGTGAAAGTAAAGTATCATTTAAAATAATTAATCGCATTGCATTTGTTATTTCATGGCTTGCTAGGATAGCTTTGACTCTTAAATAATTGCACAATCGGCTATGAGCTATCTTTCCAGGGTTGGAATCCCAACCCAGCTATCAACTACCACCCTGGCGTTTGGCACGCAGGGTGAGGCATTAATCGGAGCGACGTTAAACCCGACGCGATGTGTTGCATTTGGAACTGCCATTTCCAAAATGAATAAAAGAATGAGGGAACAGAATGAAACAGCTGATGAACGTCGTCATCCACTTGCATGGGCAGCAGAAAGCAAAAGAATAAGATGGGAGAATGAGACTGCTGATCAACTTCAACACTGACTTGCACAGGATGCTGAGCAACAAAGACTTTGGAGGGTGATGCGTGCTCAGCAAACATGTACAACATCTGTAATGAATCGGACAAAGTCTGATAATATTGTCCAAGATCATAATTGCGGTCCGATGACCTCACCATGTGTGTACTGTTCTGCGAAACATTCCACAAATGAATCAACAGGGAAAGGGGATGGATTTACACTGTTGCTCCAAGAGGGAAGTCCAATTACCTCCACGATTTGCCATACCTGCTCGACTGCAACAACTTTATCAAGGTAATGATGCAAAATAACACAACTTCCAAGACAATTTTCTGTTAGCCTTTTGCTCCAAACACAGCCATTTCAGATATCTGGGATTTATCAACAAACTGTATTTCACATGTGCACGGACATGTCTTCACATATGATGTATTAACATGTTGTTATGTGAAGTGAATAAATTGTGTACATTATGCATCATTTCTGGATCTGATGAATTGCCAACACCCATTTTGGAAGATTGTGCGTGAAGCATCAAACTCAAGATGTCCAAACGTCATACATTTCCATGCACGTGGGTTTCCAACAGGTGTGCCACTTGTATCTATACTAATAACTGTGTGTCTGTGTGTCTCCTCCATAACTCTAAAACCATAAACCTATCAGCCTGAAACTTTGCATGCACACCAAGAAAACTCCAAGGAGGTGCAAGAGTGAAAATTGTGTGTTTGGGTTGATGAAAACACCCCTTTTGAAGATAATTAACGGCCTCATTTAATTATATCCTTCATCAGGCGATCCTCAGCCACCTCACTCGCTGGGGTCTGAAGCTGCCATGTTTTTTGGCCTGCTCAACCTTGCCTTGACTGGGAACAGGCCTCAACGATTTCTTAATGATAAAGTTGTTTTTTTCACTTTCCTCACTCATATTATCGAATGCCTGTTCATAGCTATGAATTGCTGGGTACATTGCAATGCTTATACACACCCGGAGACGCAGCGTTCGTTGCTTTATTTCATTTCCGCACATGCGATCACTGTGAGTATTTCTTAAACTAAGGAGAATTACAAATTTTAAGCTCCAGAATTGAACTTACAAACAGTTTCGATTGCTAAAAAAAAGTGTTCGTTTGTCCAATTCGGACATTTCTTGAGCGGTTCTGGGTGCATGGGTTTATATGACCGATCAGCAATCGATAATCGCTTGCCAAGCCTGGTGCTTGTTTCATTGGAGTGCTTCCTCGAGTGCTTAAGCCACTTGGCAAGAGCTTACCAAGCTGCTTGGTTGTTTGTTTCAAAGGCACCAGGAGTAAGACTCATTGCTTCACTGAGGGAAATACTTATCTTTGCGTTATTGCTAAAAAATAAAAAAAACGTAATAAAAATTGAATTTCACCCTTTAAAAATCGTGTGAATAAATTACTGAAATATCAGCTGCTTTTGAAATATCAACACTTCCCCTTCCTCTTATGATGCCTTCCCCTTCCCCTCACGCCGCCTTCCCCTTCCCCTTCCCTTCACGCCGCCTTCCCCTTCCCTTTCCCCTCACGGCACCTTCCCCTTCACGCTATCCTCCCAAACCCCTTCCACCACCATACAACTCTCCAGAGGTCATGGAGAGGGAGGGTCTCAAAGACTGCGGATTTGACAAATTAAAGCGTTTTTTTTTTTTGTTTTTTTTTAGTTGTTGGAACTGCTGTTCTGATCAATGATAATTTATCTAAAGGTTAAGAATCTTCTAGAGCTTATCGTAGGTGTGGAAATTAAATAAACATATGAACACTGGCATGGCTTTTTTGACGATTGAAGGAAAACACCCTTCCTTTCCCTTCCCTTACTCTTACCTCCTCCCAAAGCCCCTCCACCCCCCACGGACGTCTCGGGGAGGTGTCCGGGCGTTGTTTAGTATGACTATGACCCGTTTGAACATGCTGTTTTACCAAACCCAATTTTGTTCAATCCCGTACTAACACTGGCATAAGGGGACCATTCCCCCCTCTCCCGGCTTTCCTTCAAGTCCCCCTATCAAACACATGTGCAGAATACCCCCTTCCCCTCTCTCTCCCCCATCTTCCTCACTCATTCCTCCCTCCCGGAGTGTATAGCATAGCGATGGGTGGTGAGGCCTCGCTCTCCCCTCTCTCCCCTCCCTCACCCGCTCTCCCCTCCCACCTCCCCCTCTCCCCCATCTTCATATTCCTGTCAGTGAAGCGACCAGTTGTATTTGCTAGTATACAGTATAATAAATGTAATTTTCTATCTGTCTGTGTGTAATACCAATCACGCCAAAACGACTGGGCAAATTTCCACCAAAACTTGGCGCTTGTACCAAGTTCGACATCGTGGTGAACATGGAGTGTTTGGTTTCATCCGTCGTCATGGGGGTCGATGAAAATTTTCCATGTAAATGTGTATCGTATAGCACCACCTGGTGGTGGTTACAAGTCAGCTGTGGAAACACACTTTTGCACTGGACACGTCCCCAGATAGTGGGAAGCCCCAAAGCCAACCTCCACTAATCAGGGATGGGAGGACAGAAAGGGGTGGGAGGAGGGACCCGACATTGCCTGGCAACGCTGGGCACCTCTACAAGTATCTATACATAGGGTGGGGCAGAGAAATGGGAGATTGTAAAAACCGATTTCCGCTTTGCCAACATGATCGCAACTTTTTTGACCGATCAACTAGCTACTCGGTTTCCTCGAGTTAATGAGGCCATTTAATTTCAACAAGATGGTGTGACGTCTCATACCGCCAGTGTCAATGGTCTCCGTACGATGACTTTTTCATAACCACATCATCTGCAGGAATAGTGACATTACTTAGCCTCCAAGGTCCCTCGACCTGTCAACCTGTGACTTTTTAATATTTTAATGGGGGCACTGAAAAACAAAGTGTCCGCTCATCACCATCACAATATTGAAGAGCTAAAAGAAAGACCGTCAAAAAATTGCCAAATTTCTTTGGAGATGCTTATCCAGAGACGGTGGTCACCTCGAGGATATATGATCTTCAATAAATAAATGGCATGCTTTCAGATGGCTTATTTGTAATTTGGTAAATACACAATATTTATTTAATTCCCGACTTTTTAATATCTCCCGTTTCTCTTACCTACCCGATATATCTGTACGATTGTGGTTCGATTGGAAAATTTTTCAAAATCTCGAATTTCTCCCATGATGTCACAGTGAGTTCATGTGACGTCCCATTTTTGTGACAAGATGCACAAACTGAAACTGAAAAGTTGGAATTCAGCAGCCGGAAGCATCAAGATGACGCTTGTCAACTAGGTGACTGACTTGAAGGAAAACCGTTCACTCTTTGCGAAGATGGCCATTGCGGAAAGAACGAGGTCAGACTTATATCAGAGACGATTGGAACATACAAGTTTTCTCGCATCTCCCGAGCTCTGTGTGGGTCTGGTGGGCAGTTGCTTCCATGTGAGGACAAAAAGCGAATTGTTGCGCATCGTCGAGCAGTTGTCTGGGTCAAATGAGGAGTCTGCAGATGATGCACCACTGGCTCCTGCCAATGATACACCAATGACAGGTGCTGCCAACACCCCTATGTCTTCTGCGTTTGGTGCACCACAAGGCAAAAATGTCAAGGTCATAATCATTGATGTGATGGTTATGGTGCAACAAGTAGGACACTCAAAAGCCAAAGTGCAAAGCTGCAACGACTTTTTAAAGCTTGATGTTGAAACCATTGGAATGAAAAGAGCAGACTACCATGTTGTCCGCCTAATCTTTGACTACTATGATGTTGAGTCGTCATTGAAGAGGTGGACAAGAGACCGACGGACAGCAACCATCAAGGATTGCAGAAGTTATGTTTGCACAGATTCTACACCAATCCAAACGTCCCTCAACAATTTCCTCACTAATCTGAAGATGGAGGAGTCTGAATAAATACAGGGTCTTCAGAAAGTATACACACCCCTCGACTTTTCTCACATCTTGTGTTTTCACCTGAATTTAAAATGGATTAAATTTCAATTTTTTGTCACTGATCTTCACAAAATACCCCACAATGACAAAGTGAAAACATGTTCTTAGAAATATTTACAAATTAAAAAATGAAAATCTGAAATCAACTGTTTGACAAGGATTGATTGATTGGTCGATATATATATATATATATATATATATATATATATATATATATATATATATATATATATATATATATATATATATATATTGTTACGGAAATGGCCCTTAACGGGACAACTAAATATAGGATTAACTCAGTTCTCCCATTAAATTCATGTATAGATAGGTTGTTTGGTAAAGTGTACGATAAATGTGTATCGGGAGGTGTAAGAGACTGTTTTTATGTTCATACGGTGGTGAAACGAGAGATCGCTCTTATTCCTTCCTCATCTCGGATAGGCCCCACCCAGTCAGGAAGTGACGCGAAGGGGCGGAGCTTTTGGTCGGTTAGTCGCCGAGAGAGGCGTGGGTCGAGGAAAAAGGAAGCGTGAGAAATGCTTCGTACAAACGGGCTCGTGGTTGATGAAGGAACGAGCGAGAGGGAAAACGAAGACCTTAGGTCGAGGCTCGGTTTTGGCAGTTGGGGAAACTGCAGTCGGCTTTGAGAGGCTGCCGGCACGTGGAGTCGACGATCGACTCGTACGGTTAGGTGATCGACAGATTCGGCTTGCGTCTGGCTGCAGAGCCTCCGTACTTGTTCACACCAACGGCTCGTCACGTTTGCCGATCCGCTTGCCGGAGCCGTCAACCTCGATTTGGGCCTTGTCTGGAGAACAGGCCAGGCCGGGATTTGTATGCTGGACCATGAGAGAGATTAGCTGAGGCCCATCGTCGACCTGACGCGGGGTCAGAGCGCATGCGGAGATCGTGTGCGGTGCGAAGGGAGCAAGAGTACGAGCTCCATTTCACCACACGGCACGTTCGAGTGGGAGTTCGAATCCGTAGACATCCGCTTCATCCGAGCGACATTCATGCTTTTGACACTGTCCTCTCGTCCATGGGATATCACCAAGTACTCTGTCTGCATGCATGCTGTCTGTCTGTCTGTTTTGTCTGCACGTGTTGTATAAGGCATATTTCGGTAGCGATCCCCTCGAAACCTTAAGACCGTGGTTCCCCAGTTAAGAACGGGTTGAGGATTGTTAATAAAACCACTGTCGTGTTTATTGCTTGTGTTGTGATCCCTGATGTTCCCCAATAAATCTGGTTAATTCGTATGAAGTTGCCACTATGGATTAATTCGTGTCACCTCGAGGAACGATCTGTTCGATTGGCATATAAAACCAAAGTGGTTACAGACTGGTAGACTCCACTCGGTCTCTTGACAAAACCGGTCTGTAACCAGGGGTTCTATCTCCCCAACTGGCAAGGTACAAGGAGTACGTTGGCATCGCGATTGAAGACGCGTGACCCGAGGCCTCTGCTGAGCCGGCCGGCATTATAGACTCCCGGAGATGGCGGTGGTGAGGGTGGCGCCTCAGACCGGGTCAGAATCCCGCCACCCCGGATCCGCAACAATTTGGCGTCAGGAGTGGGATATTTGGACCAGTGGTGCATTTCGCACCCCGGACATTGGTTACAAAAAAGTAGAGGGGAGTACCCATAAGTTGGAACTAGAGAAGAGCAAACTGAACAAAATAATAGAGGAGGAGCAAATTAGTAACTCTCGGGATAAGAAGAACTTGGAAGAAGAATGGAAAACAAAGCTGGAAAAGGAAAAACGGAAAAAAACAAAGCTGGAAAAGGAAAAAAACGGAAAAAACAAAGCTGGAAAAGGAAAAACGGAAAAAAAACAAAGCTGGAAAAGGAAAGACGAAAAAAAACAAAGCTGGAAAAGGAAAGATGCGAAAAGACAAAGCTGGAAAAGGAAAAACGGGAAAAAACAAAGCTAGAAAAGGAAAAACGGAAACACGATGTGGAATTGGAACTACTGAAGCGAGAGGTAAGAACAGGCAATCAGGAAAGAGCCTGGAAGAGAAGATAAAAAGAGAACAGAAATATTAGGAATACCTAAAGGAATACGGTAAGAAAAAGGACGAATTGAGGAAGGAAGCATGCGAAAGAGGTGCGGAGATGAGCAAGAGAATGGATGAAATGAGAGAGGAATTATGGGGAAAAGCTTCTGAGTTACGGAAACACCAAAACAGAGAGAGGGAATTGCAAAACGAACTGAGGATGTTAAGAGAGGAAAGAACGAGAACGGAAAATGAAACGTTAAGGAACCACACTGTGCAGATCGAACAGCGAGAAGCCAAAGCAAGATTAAAGAATGAGATGCAAGAAAGAGTAGTGAAAGAACACCGAATGAAGCAGGAAAGGGAAATCAGCCAATCAAAGGAAACAACGAGATTGGAGAAGCAAGAACAAGAGAGACAGTGGAAAAAGAACAAGGCATGAAGCAGGAAAGGGAGATCAACCAATTGAGGGAAACAATGAGATTGGAGAAGGAAGAACAAGAGAGACAGTGGGACAAGAAACAAAAAGAACAAGGAATGAAACAGGAAAAGGAAATCAACAAAATGAAGGAAACGATGAGATTGGAGAATGAAGAACATGAGAGACTGTGGGATAAAAAACAAAAAGAAAACGAATTTGAGGTTGACCAACTCAAGGAGAGAGCAAAGTTGGAGTCTACGGAGATGGAAAAACTCCGGAAAGATAATAAACTCAAAAAGCTCAGAGAGGAAGAACGACTCGAATGGAAAAGAAAATGGAGCCAGGAAGTAGAACAGCACAATAATATGGGATGTGTGATATCACCACAGGGAGTAATGTTAGTGGTGCGGAACTTGATTGACATCACTCGTCGGATGACACCACACTTAGAGCAAACCCTGGTGATGGAGACACTGAGGGAGCATGCGGGGTTGTTGACGAGTGAGATACATTTTGAGCAGGTCCAGCATGTGGAGCTGACAGCCCCAGAGGAGTATGGTGAACCGATGATGAGCAACCTGCTGGAGAGAAGCGACCGGACAGAGTTGACTCTGGAACGAAGCAGGTACGTGGGTACATGCATACATGGTCCGGACGATGAGCTTAAGGTAGAAATTGAATTTTATGTTAACGAAGAGACTCTGTCCGATGGGGTGCACGTATGCGTGACCCCTGAATGTGTGTGTGGAGTGCCTGTGAACGAATGCTGTGAGCCCACAGTCCAGACAACAGCACAGGTATGTGCTGCCGACGCCGAAGTGTGTGTGGATACTCACCTGGCGGTCGAGAATGTGGCCCTGGAGTGCGAGACAGTTGGTCAGTGCACAGGCAAGGTTGAAGGTGTGGAATGTCAACACATAACATTGGAATGTGTGCAGCCTGCTGTGTGTGGGAGTCCTGAGCATGGAATGAGTGGTGACATAGGAAATAGGTTTGAGGTGCAAGGGGAAATAGAAATGCCACCAGGACAGAACTTGAGCCAGGGGACGGAAACCATAATGGACAGCTCCGCATGGGTTCTTACAGAGTTGGAGGTGCTGCATCCAGGAGCAGTTTTAGATTGGATTTTAGAAATCAAATTTAGAAATTGGATTTTAATTATCTATCAGCCTCACAGGAACTTTGGGGTAGAGTGCAGATGAGTTGCAGGTGGCACTGGTGTGTGTCACTTGGTCTTCGAACCTTTCTGAGCACACGAGTGGCTTGGCGAGCTGAGTGGGGTTTATCTGTCTTCGGGGAGTTGTGGAGAAGAGGGGGAGGCCATTCCACTGATTGGTGTTTGCCTGATTTCTGCGAACCCTGGAGAAGAGGGGGAGGCCATTCCACCGATTGGGGTTTGCCTGATTTCCGCGAATCCTGGAGAAGAGGGGGAGGCTGCTCCACCGATCGGGGTTTACCTGATTTCCGTGAACCCTGGAGAAGAGGGGGAGGCCGTTCCACCGATTGGGGTTTGCCTGACTTCCGCGAACCCTGGAGAAAAGGAAAATTGTGTAAATTGTCATGACAGTTTATTGTTATCACACACCACTGTGCATGAATTGTGTTCCCAGCCTATTTCTCACAGTGACAACTGCAGAGTTCAGTGCACTTCCAACGTGCCTTTCTGCATGCGCACCTCGCACCACATCCACTTTGAATCTTGCAGCTGCATTTGACGAGTTCACTGCAGGCCTTGGAGACTACAGGTAACATGTTCCACACAGGAACCCATGAATTGCTGTCCTCATCGAGAGTCCAGCCCCAACCTTCTGGAGTAGGTGTGTGTTGTTCAATCTGCTCACTGGTACACCATATTACTGCCTGAGATGCAACTCGCTTTGTGTGCTTCAATAGTGCATCCTATGTTGGGGGAAGTCTCTCCATTGTCTTCACCTTCTGGAAAAACAGCTCCTTTCCAGCTTCATCCACATGTTGCAGGTCACTGGTCTTATCATACAGAATAGCAGTGAAGCATTCCAGCAGCTGGAAATGTTGAGCATCAACCTCTACTTCTGTGTAAGGATGAAGTGCCATGTTGGTAAAGGCACGTGTCAAATCGTGATAGCAGTTCCAAGCCTCCCATGCTGACTTCTTGCCTCTTCCAAAGAATGCAGATGTAGTATTGCATCCCGTGAAACTGAAAGATAGGGAGGGCCGGGGATTTCTCCCTTCCCAGGTCTATATATATTATATATATATATATATATATATATATATATATATATATATATATATATATATATATATATATCATTGATGTGATGTTATGTAAAGTTATTGCCCATACCAAAGGCAACCCAAATGCTCACTTATTGGCACAGGGTAATCAGGTGATGGAACCTGGCAATGAGAATCAACATTACATCCGTGTCAACAGTGCACACGTGACAGTTGGTACAGCCATTCTGAAGAGCATCCTTCAAGTAGATCAGCAGCCTGGTGTCCACTTCCTCATGATCACTTGGCGCCGTGGATCGATCGGTTCCTCGAAGAATAGCTGTGACACCACACCATATGGGATGATTATTTCCTTCTCTTTGCAGCAATCCACAGTGGCAATCTTGTTGGAAAGGAATGCAAACAGTTCCTGTTTGTTGGCTGGTTCACGAAATAAGTCGGCCCAGTTTCCTGGGAGCTTGTTCTTGCTCGCAACCTTTCTCCGAACACCCTTTCCTCGCTTTTCTCTCGTGGATTCTTTGATGCTGCTGGGGATGTATATATCCCAGACTATATCAACTCTTTTGGAGTTTTCTAATTGTTTTATGATGTATGGAACAAAGACCTGATCAGCATACTCATCAAATGTTGTTTCAGAAAGTGGAAGAGAATGGTCTGAGAGACTGAGGTTTGCCTGCGAGTCTGTGGAATCTTGGTCTTTCTGGTCAGCACCATTCAACAGCACAGACACAAGGGTCTTTAGAGTAGATAGCACTGATCCTTGTTGACAACTAAAAGGAAATTTGCTATCAAAGTGGAAACCTTTGTAGCTGACAATATCTTTGCACATTATCTTGGCAGCCTTAGCCAGCAGTAGTGCATCACCTTCATAATCACATGCCATGGCTTGCTTTAGCATTTGCTGCATACCATGTTCAAATACCAGAATCTTATTTTTGCCATAACTTTGCTCTTGTGCTTGCGGGAAGTGTGTTAGAACTTTCTCCTTGAGTCGGGTTCTGTTAATCTCATTATCAACAGCAAGGTGTCATACCTGGTTTTCATACAGCTGATGCAAGACTGAAAATTTGAAGTTGAAGGTCCCATCTTCCACACAGTTTTCCACATGAGTAAGGAGTTCCACAAGTGCTCTTGCCTTTATCTTCTTTTCCTCAGAAGAGCCTCCCGATTACTGCTCATTTTGCCGCATCAATGATCTGTTAAGCACTGCAGATGATAATTCGCCTCGAGTGCAATGAGATCACCACCTTCGATTCTCGCCATTAATTCTCTGATTTCCATTGATTTTCTGTTTCCTGTAACTCGGTAGCCATCTGTCTTCTGGTCTCATCAGCTCCAAGTGTTCTAAATTCATGTAGGTGTCCATCCTCTCAATGACAAAACAGACAAACCATTTTGTCAATCGACTGGTTTACCCCAGAAGTGCTGCTCTCTGCAGCGTCATCCTTGTCACGCTTTTTGGTAGCTACCTCCAGCTTCTCTTTGCTGAACTTGGCATCGCAAGATTTGTGCCATGCACCCCGGTTTTGGACCAGTTCACCTCCAGTCATGTCTTATCCGAAGTTAAGCAGCACTGGCAATGTGCCCGGAGCTCTGAAAGAATTAACATTATTCAGGAAAGAGTTGTATGGTCCTGACTTGTTCCTGCTTCTTTGTGCATTATGTTGGCATTTCAGAAGCTCTGTATTCTTTCCTTGACAGATCAAGCACATGTTCCAATCCATCATGTTAGTCAACCTGAAAATAAATGAAATTATTAATTTCTTATGAAATAATCATCCTATAAAACATGTCACTTAACTTCTCCATCTGTTTTACTTTTTTGTCTTTCCTCTATGTCGATGGAACTGTTCTGCCTGAAAAAAAAAACTGAAAATAACCAAGCCTTGTTTTATTTTTGACCAAATAACCAAAATGACACAATACTACATGGTATAGTTGTATGCATTATGGCGGGAATCTTGAAAATCCAAAATGGCCACCATAATGTATTCGGAGGAAGTGGTTCCTACTAAAAATGGATAGCTGAAGCTATGGGTAGCATGTGGGGGAAAATTTAGAGCTTTTGTCCAGAACGTCCACATCCATTTGCTAAGCTGCCTGACTAAGTTTTTCTGATTGAGGACACGCTAAAGATGAATAATTCAAATGGTGCCAACAGTTTAAAACCAAAAAATACTCGGTGCCATATGATTCCCAGATCCACTACAGGGACGAATTTCACTTACTGGCATATTCAAGGACAATTTGCTTCTTTTTTGTCCCATTCTATCCGAGATGGAACCCGCACCGGACAAATTGAATGGTAGACAACATATTGTTACGGCTGTGGAAATTCGCAATTCACCATAAAGGGTCCTCAGGTGAGATATATCGATAAGTTCATGTGTAGTTAGCCCACACCTGTTGTTTAGAGGGAATACGTGTGATTCATCCGGGCTGCGACGCTTTGAGTTAGCTATTTTTCTTTCTCTATTGTTATTTTGGACCATTAAGCCGCCAACAACTCAAACACCACCACCTTTGCCTCTTTACCTCCACAACTCCATCCCGCAAACATCGCTTCACCGCCATTCCCAAACAACGCCCGCCAACCACCAAACCACCACAGCAAACCCCCCACCACCTTCGCCTTTCTCCTTCCACAACCATCGACCCCACCACCAGTCAACACCGTATGTCGTACTGTCCAAGCTGTTCGGTGATTGCTGCCGAACGCGGCAAGCCGCGAGTGCAATGGATGCCTTTACGGGAGAGAAATTCGGATCAGGAAGGCTTCACGCCCCGTTTTTTCCGTCCAATGGGTGAGCGTCGGGCGGTATGGCCCCACCTCCAAGCGCGATGAATGTGGATTCTTTACGGGAGAGAATTTGGATCAAAAGAGGCTCACGCCCCTTTTTTCCACACCAATGGCTGAACAGAGGGTGGCGTGGCCCCGCCTCCAATCAGGTTTTGATCCTTAAAATCTGCATAGAGGCTCCTCCTCCGGTCTATAAAGACGCGAGCACAAGGCGACTCGCGCTGGGCGGGTCGAGTGAAGACGGAGGTCGTCGTCGAGGTTGTCAGAGTGGTAGTGTGGTGTCGTCTCGTCGCTGGTCGCTGGGCTCGTCTCGTCGTTGGAATCGACCCACCTTCGCTCCCACAAGCGACCAAGCCAGCCACCAATTCCCCTCGCTCGACCCTGAGCATCAACAATTCCCCCCCCCCCATCCGCGCTGAGGTAGTGCCGGTGGCCCCGTTTATTCCCCACCCTAACCGTGGTGCCGACCCAACCGTGCTGGCACGGAGCACGCCGGAGAGGGCTCACCGACCACGCCAGGGGCACGGAGTCGGGGCGCAGCAGCGCGGACATTGCGGCTTGCCCGCCATCGCGTCACGAGGATGCGGGTAAGACCTTGTCGGTCTCGTGAACCTGGCCACTCCTCCAGGTTCCGCGCACATTTGGTCCACGGACCCTGTCTACCTCCCTGCCAATGGGGAGGGCTTTTCTTTGCTTTTGAATGAATGCTGTGGCACCATCCGACAAGTATAATTGTTTAAGTGTTGTAAATAATTACAGTCGGTAGTAGTGCTTTTGCTTTTGTTGCATTTTGTGTCAATGCATTACTGCCATACGTGCGTATGTGTGAAAGAAATGTGCATTGTGTGACCTGTTACCCCGTTTTGTTGTGTCCCTTTTTTACCCCTTATTGAAAGCTCCATCTTGCATCATGGAAGGGATTGATAGAAGGGTGTTAGACACCCAGTAAATAATTGGAACCGTTGGGGCCGGTGATAACACCGCTCGGTTATCGCTTAGAAATGGAACGAACCGCTTAAGCGGTTCGTGTCTGAGGCCGACCTCTGTTGCGGTGCAGCCCCTCGGTAAACTATCCGCGCGAGTACTTAGGTATATCGAGATTCGGCGATTCACCCTATCTTGTGCGGGTAGAATGCGGACTGGGTTCTGGTGAGGTTAAACACCCACCCGTGACCCGGCATTGTTCCGAGAGGGTCACGACAGAATTGTCCGTTCCGGTGGGCGACGCGGTCGCAATTCAAGTCACGTGGCCGATCGCACGCCGGGCGGGCCGAAATTCGAAACAATATTGTTGCGGGCCGGGGTCCGGTGGCGAGAACAATCGCTAGGTGGGGAAAGTTACGTCGTCTCCCACCAGACTCCCAGAATTGAAGGCCATCGCTCACGGATAATTCCATGACTCGGCGGGTCGCTTAACCGACTGTGGACGCTAATACCTCCACCGTGTAGCGTAGGGTCTTTTTGTCTAGAACCAATTTACCTAATTAACCACGCAGTGTCATCTACCGGGGAACCACGCCCTCGGTATGCCTTGCCCGAACCGGATCACTCTACCAACTACGGTAGAGTACCAACTACCAACTCCGGATCGGATGCAGCCGAGCAGAACTACCAAGGACGTACTGGCAAGAATGAACAGATTATCGGGGATAAAGACCCGGCTAAACTCAGATCCGAACCATGCTGGACCAATGAAGGAAAAGACAAAAACGAACTGGGAACATTTCTACAAGAATTTATTTACAATCAATTTACAAAAGAAGGACACAGAGTAGACTTATGTGGGAATAAAACAGGCAAGATTTACAATGATCAAATAAAAACACTTATGCAATTCTACTTAAAGACGGCGCCACACACTCAGACGCAAATAAACCCAGATGTATGGCAAAGGACCTTTTGCAGCCAGAGAGGGAGGTGAGCTGAGATCGCAGTTCTTTTAGGTACCTGAACGTTGGAGGGAAGCGATGCTCCGTGGTGTGGCACCTGTTAATGGTCGTGCGGCTCGGTCCACGGCCGCCCGCGTGGAGACCGTGTCTGCGAAGGAGCCCGGGTCGAGTAGGGTGGAGTCCGAGACGGGGATCAGGGCTTCAGACAGGACCCTACGAGAGACCCGGTCAAGGTCGGGTCGAGGTCTTCCCAGCTCTCTCACACTCGAAACGAACGACCCCCAAAGAGTGCAACCACTCCATGACCTTCCTCCTTTCTTTCGCTATGAGCCGACGAACTGTCTCACTCCAACGCTCCACTCAAGACGACTCACTTTCCAGCTCACCAGACCACTCTGAATGAACGGTGTCGTAATTTATAGATCTCCCTCAGCGGGGAGGGTCCTTGGTGAAGCCGACGTCACTGTTCGCCCTGATTGGACGGGGCTTCCATGGGGACACCCTTTCTGGGCGGGGTTTCAGCCATACCGGGAATCCCGCCCACTCCGCATGTCCGGACTCGCCAAAAAAGGTACAACACAAAGATTCTGCCTCGGACAGTGAGTCGCCGGTTCAGTGAGTAGGCAAACACGCGCTTGTTCAGCCCATGCAAGACGAGCAAGCGAGATGAAGGTGCGAGCAGGCAGAGGGTACCGTGGGTCATCGTGGATGGGATATAATGAT